>NW_028274822.1:82023191-82176254 GCF_037043125.1 Eumetopias jubatus | reverse complement strand
GCCGCCGTTCTCCCTTGGAGAAAGGCCAGCAAAGGGGATAACTGCTTTATATTAATGATATTGAGGGGTGCTCCAAGGAATTAACATTCTGACCAGCTAATTAGCTCCACGCCAATATTTCTCTATAGGCTTTGCACTGAAAGTTGGAAGACGTGAGTTTTAGGTTCTGCTACTCACTGGCCATGTACCAAGTTGGGTCTTGGTTTTCCTGTATGTTGAATAAAAATAATAACAACAGCATTTATTAATACTTGCCAGGTATCAGACACTGCTCTACGTGCTTTAACTGTATTGTCTTCTTTGACCCTCATGCCTCTGTGAGGCAGGAACTATTTTTCTTCCAATTTTATAGGTGAGGAAACTGAGCACAGAGACATTAAGTGATTGCTCTGAGACCCAGAGGTGGCAGGGGCAGAGGTGTCAGAATCGAGGCATCCTGGCCCCAGAGTCTGGGCTCATAACTGCTACAGTGGAGGGATTGGCTTGAACCAGGCGCGGGAGCCAAGTTCTGTGCAAAAGTTGATTCCAGTGTCATTTGTATTAAAATAACCCTTCCTCCAAAAACCGTGATGAAAGCTGGACAGAAAACCACAGCTGTTTATAGGAATCAGAATGCACCAACATGGAATTTGTGGGGCATATGATACAAGGAAGAAGGGAAGCCCACTGAGACCTTCACTTTTCTTGCAGCCTTTCCTCTAAAGACTTAGGCTAATCCATGGCGCCGGGAACAGAAGGTGAGTGCCAAATGTCCATCTGTCTGGCAGGGTGGGTTATAAGAGGTTGGACTTTGGGGCTTCCAAGGTGACTAGGACTTGGGAAGCATGGTTGTGGAGAGGAGGGAACCGCAGAGATGGGAGCTCAGAAATACGGGTGCACAGTTCCTCCTTGAGATCGTTGCTGAATGTGGAGCAAGACTTCCGGAAACTCAGGCAGCAGAAGCACGTGGGAGGCCGAAGAACTGAGCATAGAGGAACAGCAGACATTGGGTTTTGGGGAGATAGAGGTTGGAGTTCAGTGTCTGTCATTGAAAGAGACCTTCATGAAGTAGGAGTGAGTACCACATCTTAAGAGTAAGAGCAAAAGGCTGCATGAGACAAGCCCGACAAAGCCCGAGACCAGCTCTCTCCAGAATCAAGGTCTTATACTTGCGGTCCTTCTGCCTTCAACGCTCTCTGAAGGGGGTTAACACCAGCCAGAGCCTCAACTGTGTTTCACACACAGTGTCTGACATATGACCCAAAATTGAGAAGTATGCTAAAAAGGGACCAAGTGACCAAAATCAAGAGGAAAAAACAGCCCTACAATACACACAAACCCACAGGTGGTTAAAATAATGCAGTGATCAGACCGGCAAACAAAGGCGGATACTTAATGTGGGGAAATCATGCTGCAGGGACTTCAATAGTTAATATGTTTAATAAAATAATAAAATATGCCAAATTTAAAGAGAAATCTATTAAAAAAGGAATCAGAGGGAAATTATAGACCTGAAAAAAAAAATCTCTGAAATAATAATTGTGTAGATGGTTCTCATAGCTGATTAGATGCAGCAGGAGAGAAGATTAGTGAACTAAGCAGAAGCTCAGTGGAAAACAAATGTGCAGGATCGGAGCCAAGAGAAATAGTGATGAATAACAGAAACAGAGCATAAGACACATAGGGACACAGTGAAAAGATGTAAGATATGTGCAATTGGAATCCCAGAAAAGAGACAGGATGGGGCAGAAAGCAACATTTGAAGGAATACTGTATTTTCCAAAACTGAGGACATTAAGCCCATTTGAGAAGCTCTGTGAAGCCAGAGTTCATTAAATAAAAGAAACCACATTAGGTATACCATAATGAAACTTCTTTGCCTTTAGTTAAAGGCAAAGAGAGTATCTTAAAAGCAATCAGGAAATAAAAGACACATTACCTTGAAAGGAGCAGCAATGAGGCTCACGGCTGACTTTTCAAGGACACAAAAGCCGACCCTGATCAAATGTTAGCGGGGATTCGCATTGATGCATTGCAAAAGGTACCAGGCTCAGACTGAGCTCCTCTGAAAAGCACGTGCTGATAGATTAGCAATGTCTGCCATGTGCATGAAGGGGAGGGGTGGCTGCATCTGTGCCACCTGCTGGCTTTGGCTTTGATGTCTGTTGAGAATTCTTCCCCATGGGTAATCAGAGTTCCTGCTCATTACAAATCACTTTTCTGGTAACAGGAGGAATACAGAGATTTATTTATTTATAATAATTTTTAAAAAGATTGTATTTATTTATCTGACAGAGAGATAGAGAGCACAGGTAGGCAGAGTGGCAGGCAGAGGGAGAGGAAGAAGCAGGCTCCCTGCTCAGCAGGATCCCAGGAATGTGGGATCATGACCTGAGCCTAAGGCAGACACTTAACTGACTGAGCCACCCAGGCGCCCTGAATACAGAGATTTAAATAAGATTCCATCTACTCAGTTGTAAACGCAAGAAGCAGAAGTCTGGGCTATAGATAGCTTTCAGTTCATGTCCTAGTAAATTCTGTTACTTACTGGCTGTGTGACCTTGAGCCTGTCCCTTTACCTGCCAGAGCATCGGTTTCTTCAATTGTAAAGTAGGTTCAATAACAGTACTTAATTCACAATGTTATTGGAGTTTTGAATGAATGAATGATTGGAAAGCATAAGACAATAGTGTCTGAAACACAGTAGGTCCTTAAAACCAGTAGCTATTGTTCTTACTTTCTACACAGGGGCTGTGAGTTCCCAGCTGGCTGCTGAGTTCTATTCATACAAGGAAGATTTTTTTTCGCCCCACTTTATCAACAGTTGTTAAGTTCCTACCTTGTTGAAGGAAATGTGTCAGGTGGTGGGGACCACAACGCAGATACAGTTCTTGAAATGCATAGTTCTTACCATCGAATGGGCTTTGAGAATGATTGAATGAGGCGTCAGAGTGAATGTTTTCCTTTGACTCCTGGAGTTTCTAAACAGTCTATGGCACATCTTGGGGGAGACACATTCACAGGGACTGCGTTTTCCTCCACTGAATTTCAGATTTCCTCCCCTGGGGACATGTTGGGTCAGGCCAGCAGTAGCCACATGTGTCCCAAGCTTCTTTCATCTAGGATGCATTAGTGGCTCTTTTGGGATCCAGAAGGATGCTTCATGCTGGAAACCCATTGGGTTATCACCCAAGAGAGTTTCAGTTCATTCCTGTCCCTGTCTATACCACAGTTACTTCAACTGCTTGTGCTGTGGCCATTCACAATTTCACTATTGACCAAAGAGATGGAAGCAGGGCATCACAGTTTCCCAAGGGTCCTGGCAAGTTTGTTGGCAAACCAAGAGTTTGGTCATGTCCTCAGAGAAGGAGAAAATGCCTGGATGCTTGGGTTACTTAGAGAAAGAGTCCTAGTCTAGATGAGCAAGAGGGGGCTTTGGGTCAAATCCTGGCTCTGCTAACGGCCAGGTGACAGTTGGAAAAATCAGAGTCCTGGGCTTTGCCAGTTTTCCCTGTCTATGAAATTGGGTTAACAATGCAGCGTCATTGTGAGAAATAGCAAAGATGCACATTGAGTGCTTAGCACAGCACGGGGCCATATTTTTGTTATTAGTCAACTTCGCATGTTCAGGGATCTGGGAATCCCTGCCTCTGGAAGGCCTCCCCCTTCATGTGCTATTACCAAAGCATGCATTCATTCCCAACCTTGTAGGGACTTGATTTAAACCCACCCACTTTCCTGTGAACAGAAAATGCTAACACCATGTTTTCGCCCTGGGAGCTGGTTCTCTCAAAAGTGGTAAAATTGTTGTGGCTAAGCCCCTAGAATTGTTTGGGAGGACTGAGAGGTCTTTGGGGGGAGCCAATGGGGAGTGGCTGGGCAGACCTCAAAATGTAGCAAGAGGAAAGCTATGCCAACAATTTGCAGCATCCAGCTGAATCTGGGTGAGCTCAGCTTCTGGGGGATCAGGAGATCAAGGAGAACGGTTCCTCGACCCTTTAGGGGCTGGGGTCAACCTCTGTGCTTGCAACTGTTACACAAGCCTGGGTGTGGCAGAAATGGCCAGGGGTCCAGCAATAATTTGTGACCTCTCACCATTCCCTTAGTGAGGATTTGTCACTTGGAGGTGACTGCAGAGGCCCCCCCCTGCAGCCAGGGAGGGCTGTGTGGCTGGTCCTGCCCATACAATATGAGCAGATGTGTCACTCCTGGGCCAGAGATTTTTAAAAAGCAGTGGGACTTTGTCGTGTTCTCTTTCCCTGTGGGGTGATTGGGCTGCAGAGGACTCTGAGGTCCTTAGGGGACGGGGAGGTAGACCCACGGGATGTAAGTAACATGTTTGGGTCTCTGAGTCATCATGTGGAGGGAGGGATTACCCGCTGGACCTTTATGTAAACATAAAAATTAAATTTCCATTGTGTTAAGCCACTAGAATGTTTTGCTTTATTTGTTACAGCAGCTGGGGGTTGCTCTGATCCACCAGGTTGGGTTATCCTTAAATTCAACAGATACTTGGCCCTCCTGCTCAATGAGACTCTGGGCCTCTGGAATGGCAGTCCAAGTGCCCTCCCCACAACCTCCCGCCCTGCCCCGACTCCATCAGCTATAGTTTGACTCTTTAAATTTGAACGAGTGAAAATGCTGACCAGGCCAGATGTTGGTGAAGATGGGGAGGAACCGGAACTCTCACTACGCTGCTGTAGGGAAAGTAAAGCGGTACAACCTCTTTGCAAAACAAGTTGGCAGTTGCTGGAAAAGTTAAACATACACCTACGTTATGATCCAGTCATTCTGCTCCTAAGTATTTACCCAAGAGAGATGAAGGCATCTGTGCAAACAAAAGCTTGTACACAGGTGTTCATGGCAGCTTTATTACTAGTCACAAACTGGACATGGATTCCCCCAGGATCTCCCAAGGCCCTGCTAAATGTCCTTCCCACAGTTTCCATGAGATGTCCTAGAAAACCCCTCTCTTTAGGCTGCAGTCTGCATTGAATCCTTTAGAAAAATCCTGCATGTGGCTACTTCTCTCCATTTCCATCTTGGATCCTTACTCTAGTCCAAGCCACTGGCATCTCACAAAGACAATGACCACAACCTCCTCTCTGGTCATCATGCCCTTCTGTCTTTCCTCCTCTCCATTCCTTTCTCCACACAGTGGCCAGAGAAGTCTCTTTAAAAACAGATCCAGGGCGCCTGGGTGGCTCAGTTGGTTAAGCGACTGCCTTTGGCTCGGGTCATGATCCTGGAGTCCCGGGATCGAGTCCCACATCGGGCTTCCTGCTCAGCAGGGAGTCTGCTTCTCCCTCTGACCCTCTTCCCTCTCATGCTTTCTATCTCTCATTCTCTCTCTCTCTCAAATAAATAAATAAAATCTTAAAAAAAAAAATAAAAACAGATCCAATCCAGCTATTGCTTCCAATAATCCAATTGCTTCCCAATATACTTAACATAAAATCCAAAGTCCTTACCATGAACCTCAAGGCACTGGGTAATCTGACCACAGATTCCTTGGCTCCTTCCACTCTTTCCTTGACCATTGGTTCCAGCCACATTTGTCTCCTTACTGTTTCTAAAATATGCCAGACTCCTCTCTTCCTTAATGAAACCGTGTGCTTTCTAACATGGTTCCCTCAGGATTTGCATGTAGCTTCTTAATGATCTCTGCTTAGATGTCACACCCAGAGAGGTGATCTCTGGACACCCCCATAAAATAACCTTCCACCCACCTCTGTTTCTCTACTTTAATTTTCTTTGTAGCATTTATTACTATCTCTCGTTATTCCATTGCTTTTCTATTGCTGTGTAAAATGGTACCACTAACTTAGTGGCTTAAAACAACACACATTTATTGTCTCATAGCGTCTGTGAGTCATAAGTCTGGGCACCACTTAGCTGAGTCCTCTGCTTAGATTCTAAAGGGCTGTAGTCAAGGTGTTGGCTGGGTTGTGCTCTCACCTGGTGGCTTGACTGGGGAAGGATCCAAGGTTGCCAAGCTCACCAACGTTATTGGAATAATCCATTTCCTTGTAGTCACTGGAGTGAGGGCCCTGGCTTCTTGCTTAATGTCAACTTGGGGCCACTCTCAGCTCTAGAGATTCTTAGAGACTGCTTGGGGTTGCCCAATATAGCTGCTTCCTTCATCAGTCCAGCAAGGAGGGTCTTTAGAGAGAGTTGACCAGCAAGATGGAGTCTTACTAAGGTCACAGAAATGACATTCCACCACTTCTGCCATATTGTATTGGTTAGAAACAAGTCATAGGTCCCACTCATACTAAAGTGGAGGGATGGATTACACAAAGCCGTGAATGCCAGGCCAGAATCATGGAGGGGGGTAACTTAGAGTCTGTCAATCACAGTTATATTCTACATTTCTTTATCGGTTGGTTTATCATCTGCCTCCCTCACTAGACTATAACCTCCAAGGATACAGAACCTTACTTGGTTTTGTTTTTGACTTTGGCCCCAGCATCTGGGACAATCATGTACACACAGTAGGTACTCAAAATACATTTCTTGAATGAATAAATGAAACTTATTTTAATTGAGCTAGTTGAGTGAAGTTTTGTCCCTTTAGATGAACAAAATGCCATGTGGAAACACTGCTTTGAGGTTTAAAATGAGATGTCAGTGTAAGTGGTTTGTGAACTGTAAAACATTCTATAAGGGCTAAGCACTATTCTTACTATGGTCTTAGCAGTTCATTTCCTTGGAAAATAATTTTTTTAAAAAAATTAGTATTGTCTACCAATTATTTCTCATTCTCTCTCTTGTTGGGCATGTGGTGGGATGGATTCCCAGTCTCTTCAAGTGGTCACAGGACTTGCCTTGGCCATTGAAAAGCAAGTGGATGGGATACGGTGTCACTTGGGGATGGAAGCTCTGAGAGTAGGCATGCATGATGACTCTCTCCGTTCCCTTCTGCCGTGGTGACCCACAGTGTATTTGGTAG
Organism: Eumetopias jubatus; assembly: GCF_037043125.1. Classification (NCBI taxonomy): domain Eukaryota; kingdom Metazoa; phylum Chordata; class Mammalia; order Carnivora; family Otariidae; genus Eumetopias; species Eumetopias jubatus. The sequence goes on along the minus strand of NW_028274822.1, from coordinate 82,169,323 downwards.
TGACTTCTTGCTTCTTACTTCCTGTCTCAGCTTGCATCCCTGAATGTGGATGATGCCAAGCAGAGTTCCCAGTGGATTCCCAGAGAAAACACAGATAATGCAAGAAACAAACCACTGATGATTTAATCCTCAGGGATTTGGGGGTTGTTTGTTACTGCAGCATAATCTGGCCCCATTTGTGATTGATACAGTAACCAACCTTCCTCAGATGATCAGCTCCTTCCTGCTCTTCACCCTAGAACACACCAATTTAACATGGGACAAGTGGTTTGATGAAAAAAACCCATGTCTGTCTTTGCAAGTGTGAGTTCACTTTGTTCATGGTATCTTTTTTTTTTTTAAGATTTTATTTATTTATTTGAGAGAGAGAGAGAGTGAGCACACGAGTGGGGGTGGTGGGGAGGGTTAGAGGGAGAGGAAGAAGCAGACTTCCCTTTGCGCAAGTAGCCCAATGTGGGGCTCAATCCCAGGACCTGGAGATCATGACCTGAGCTGAAGGCAGTTGCTTAACTGACTGAGCCACCCAGGCGCCCCTGTTCATGGTATCTTAACATGTGTTGTGGTTACATGGCCTCAATGTAGATTGGTATTATTACACTGAAGAATGACTATCTATCCCTTTGCCCCTAACCCTTCCTAAAGTCAACTTCAGGTGTCTTCACGATGATCATATTAACCCTCTTGCTTCTAACCCCAGAGCCTGCTACTTGCATATGCCAAGCAGCATCCTCAAATTTCAATGCTTAAAGCAGTTCTGAAGGAAACCCTGCATGCCCCTAACAGAATTTCTCAGACATCACTCAGCATTTTAAGACCATCCCAGATATCTCACCGTCTTTCAGCTGAAACCCCAGTTGTCCAACAAATGGAACATAATACCATTTAAACAGAGTGGTGGGCTGGGAGGCCGGACCCTGCAAACCTCAGTGAACTGTCATTTCCCGCTGATCCTGTATCAGGGGAACCTGCAGGAGACTCACAACAATGTGTTGTACCTGCAACTTCCAAGTCCCACCCCTTTCTCCCGTCACTCTCTCCTCATGCTAATTCCTGTTAATGAAGCCACGCAAAACACTCGGTTCTCTTCCTGGAATGCAGTTTTCCAAGAAACCCGGCTTGGGATCATTCAACCCCAAAGTCATCCATAGCTCATCATGGGGGCTGGCTTGGGGTAAGAATGACCCTTTCTCACTGTGGCCTTTGTGATGAATACACCAGATTCATAAATCCATATATGTATTATCCACACATCCATTTTCATATCAATAGAAAATGCTTTCCAGATGTGTGTTAGAGGTGCTAGACTTTGCGCTGCTGACTCTTCATTTTCTGCTAGGTCTCTGCCCGGCCCGGCACACAGCCTAGTGTTTTTGTATCAAAAGGATGGGTCGTACCTGCTTAATAAGCTGGAGGAATTCATAGAAACCTGAAGGAGCTGAAGGAATGTGGTTTTCAGATCTGATTAGAGAGATGTGCCTGGGTCCCCAGGCTTCTCAGGTTCAGCTGCCCCAGCCTACAATGTCATTCATTGTCTTCTGGGCCGTGTGCTAAATGATTCAGGTTTCTGCATCTCCCCCTACTCCCCTCACCCCGTAGCCTTGCACACAACCCCAGAGCACACCCAGAGGGGAGGTGACCATTCAGCTTTCTAGGTTGGCTTTTGGGTCTTCTGCTGTTTCTGCAAATGTTCTTTGTGATGGCCTTTGTAGGGGCACAGAGAAGGGACCCCCAGGTTTGAGTCTTTCTTGGGGAAACCCAAATCCTCTCCACGTTTGAAGAATCTTTGCTTTTTGCTTGTGGGTGGCAGAGAGCTCTGGAGCTTTAAAGTCAGAATCCTGGTCTAGCCACTGACCAGGCTGTGTGACCTTGGGCAAGCCCATTGACGTCTCTGAGCCTCCAATGGCTCATCTGGACACTGTAGATCTTAATATCTTATATCTCTTGGGTTATTATGAAGTTGAAATGAGATGATGCATGCAGAGCTCTTAGCATAGCATCTGGCAGATAGCAAATCCTTGATAAGCAGTAGCTAATATCATTTCCCTTATTGCTACTACTGTTATAATAATTTAACCTAAGCCTGGACCCACATTGATTTTCCCCTGGTGATCCATTGGTTTATAAAGAAGTGTGAACAAAATGCCTTCCAGAAGACCTCCCTGACCCCACCTTAAAGTTTCTCTTGAAACGTCCCTGTTGGGCACATCTTTCAGAGCCCTGGGAACAAACATTATGGCCTAATATTCGGGAGCCACATCAATGACTTTGAGGTCTAGATAATTTTTTTTTTGTTTGTTTTCTTTTTGGAAGGACCCATGCTGATTAGGGGCAGACTCAGATCAGGGGTTTATTTATTTATTTATTTATTTATTTATTTATTTATTTATTTAAAAGATTTTATTTATTTGAGAGAGAGAATGAGAGAGAGAGAGCACATGAGAGGGGGGAGGGTCAGAGGGAGAAGCAGACTCCCTGCTGAGCAGGGAGCCTGATGCGGGACTCCATCCTGGGACTCCAGGATCATGACCTGAGCTGAAGGCAGTCGCTTAACCAACTGAGCCACCCAGGAGCCCCAGATCAGGGGTTTAAAGTGGAGTCCTGAGCTCTGGAGCCAAAGCTGGCTTAAGTTTTTTTCTTTGATGTGTGCCTTCCTCTTTGCTCAGGGTGGACTTCAGTTGGGGCTCAGAATAGGCACTCAGTTAACGTGTGTTGAGTGAGGGGTTGGAGAGGGGACTCAGCCAGTCATTACCCCAGAGGAAGCAATAACAAGATAATGGTAATGACATTGGTGTTGATGATTTTTCTGGGTGCTTACGGACTCTGTGCCAGGCAGCAGGCTAGAGTATGTGAACTTTTTCATCTACTACTCACGGAATACTCTGTGAGGTAGACACTACAAAGCTCTTTTGGGAGAGAAGGAGGTTGAGATTTAGCCTGAGATGTCATGCTGGTGAAGGGTAGAGCCTGGATCTGGGCCCGGGGAATCCGAGGAAAGAGTTCTTGCCCCTGCCTGCCAGGTCAGCGGCCTACCTGACTGACTCAGTTGTTCAAACATTCACACTTTGAGTTGGCTTCATGTCCAAGTCCCCAGCCACCCTGCCCCCTTGCAGTTTGGGGTGACACAGGGGGACGCATGAAGCTGGAACAGCTTTCTCTTTTAAAGAAAGACAGTGCATTATATACATAGATCATGCCCGTCAACAGATTCCATAGACCAATCTCGTAAGGAATTCCTCAACACCTTTACAAAAGTGTAGACCTTTACAATATCCTCCAATGATTTCATCATCATTGAGCAATTACTTCTTTGTATTTCTAAATACAAAAAGAAAAAGTCTGTAAGAGACATAGCCACATATTTAAGAGATAGTTAAAGTTTAGGCCTATCATTTTAGTTTGAAACTCTCTTTGTTATTTTCATTTAAAGTTTGTTTATATTTTTTAACTAAAAAATAAATCAGAACATATAAGAGGATATCCAGTGAAGCCTCCCTCCTTGCCCTGTCCAGAGGCACCCACTTCTCCCAGGGAACAACCAAGACTTTTAATTTCTTGTGTGTCTTTTTAGAAAGAGTCAATTATCAGAGGCTTCAATTGGGATGGGCAGAATTTTCCTTTGGATGGGTATCTGGTTTGTACCTATCGTCTGAGTTTTTGGCCACAAGCTTGGTGTAAGGAAAATTAAAGGCAATAAGAATAATTATTAAAGGACACAGGGACTTTCCTTCCACCGCTTCTCATCTCCCAGCTTCAGAAGCAGCTGCTAAGGACTGTTTCCCCTCCAACTGGGCTGGCTAGCTGTGTTCTCGGGTTCTCTAGGAGCTACAACAGTTGATCTTCCGACTCCAACGGAGGCCTTTGATCTCTGGTGCCATCCCTTTGATTGGTCTCCATGGCAACCACCATGCCGTACACGGTGGAGAATGTACCCCATTGTTCCAGCCTCCCACTTTCATTCCACCTAATTACCTGTGCCCACTCGGGCTGGTTCCATCTCAGGCTTCTATTTGCTTTGATGAGCCAGGAAGACATGCTCTTCAACCACTTCAGTTTATCTACCTCCCCTCTCTGGCTACAAGGCGCCTCCATTGCTCCTATGGGCCTGGGTTCATGTCTCGGTTATCTGTGTGGCTAAGTCCTGTGAACTGTGTATGGGGAGTCACTTTGTACCTTAAAGCCTCAGGCTTCTCATCTGTACAATGGGGATAAACGTGGTCTTAGGACTGAAAACCAAACACCTTCAAAGCACAGTGCCTGGCAGATAAGTAATTTAATAAAGGTGACATGTCTTTATTAAAGGAGAATGCCACAGACTTGGTGATTGGGGTTGACTGCTCAGTAGTGATTGAACTTGTCCTGTCGATCTTGGACTGTCATCTCTCTTTCTCTCTCTTCTTCTCTCTCTCATCTATTTATACCAGGCCTCCCCGTGCCACCCCGATCCAAAGTGTTACTTCCTGCAGTTCAGTAGCTACGCTCAACTGTGGTCTGGAAGCAGAGGACCTTCCTTCCTGACTGTTCTTAGAAGGTCAATAGCAGCCTGCCCCTATGTCTCATGCCTACATCATCCACCTCACTTCCTCTCATCATGTAGGCATTTTATCATCTCACATCATCACCAGAAGAAGAAGGATGAGTAGAGCACAAGAAGATTTTGAGGGACACCACATTCACCCAACTTTTATTGTAGTGTGTTGTTATAATTGTTCTATTTTATTAGCAATAGTTGTTGCTAATCTTTTAATGTGCCTAATTTATAAATGAAAATTTATCCTAGATATTTATGCATAGGAAAAACTAGTGTCTGTAGGGTTTGGTACTCTCCCCACAGTTTGAGGCATCCATTGGGGTGCCTTGGAACATTTCCCCCGTGGATGGAGGGGGTCTCATGTATTTATTTTCTGTGTTCTAGCTTAATGGGCAGTCTTTCTCTGTGACACATCATTGGCTATCTGTCTCCTGTGAGCTCATCCTGTCATGCTTCTTTTCACCTCTGAGCCTTTGCATGTGCTGTTCCATTGAATGTCTATTCCTAACCCCCACTTCCCCTTGGTTAACCCTGCTTGGCCCTTCGGGTCTCAGCTGAGATGTAACTCTCTCCAGGGTTCTCACTCGACTCACCAAGACATCCACCTTAGCAGCTCCCATAACTTGCTATTGATCACAATGCGTCACGATTATCCATTTTCTGACCTGTAACTCTTTCCCATCTGTGAGCACCTGGAGAGCCAGGCCTGTGTTCTCCTGTCCAGTGTTTAATCCGCTAGCTGAACATCTGATCTAGAAAGTTCTCAGGAGATATTTGGATACATTCACTTAACAAATATTTACTGAGTCGCTACTATGTGTCAGGCCCTATGGTCATGAACAAAACCAGAGGAACCTTACCCTCAGGGAATTTCCGGTCTCATAACATGGGTGCACACATGGACGTTGGCTCTGGAGCACTGGTCTACCAGCAATATGGAACTTGCTGTAGATGTCAGGCATGTTTGGTGTTCCCATCTCTGTACATTTATACTTGCTGTTGCCACTGCCCAGGCGGCCTTTCTCCTGTGTCTGCTTCACTCCCACCCCAGAGCTGGGGCAACATATCACTATGGCAAGTCATCATGTCCGTGATTCCATTGCGCTTCTAAAATGCCATCAAAGCAGAGTCTTGAGCGCATAGGCACCAGCTGGAACATGGGCTCCCAGCGAGCCAGGAGACCCTCGTGTGCCTCCAGCAGCTCCAGGACCCAGGCAGGTCAGGGCTTAGTACCAAGACCCTCAGCAGACATGTGCTTAAGAGTGAGTGGCATCATGTTCTCGCTCTTTCTGCTTCTGGCTGAGGAAGGATTTCGTTTTCAAGAGCCTTTTGTACATTTCTGATCTTATCCATGGCTTGATGATGTGATTAACTCTCAGGGTGGGGTGCTGGGATTATCCAGAACCATGTTTCTATAGAAGTGCCAAGATTCCTTTCCCACAGAGAGAGTGTTTAAATTAAGTTTCATTGAGAAACAAACATTTATGCTATAGATACACAACTGTAAAGTTTTTCGGAGGGGGAGTAGGATTTATCTGAGGCTTCAGAGGAGGTGGGGATGGGTGTTGAATAGGGAAACAGAAGAGAAAGAGAAAAATCTGGGCATGCTGCTCTCCTCCCCAGACAGTGCTTGGGAAGACCCCATCCGTGGCAACAATACTTTGCAGGGTTGCGTTTGGGAGAAGCCCAGCTGGCTGCCTGTCTCCCTCCCTGTTTCTGCAGAGGCTGTTTCTGAAGGGAGGGCGGTCTGCCTGGAATCCAGGACTCCTGACTCCCATTCCAGTGCTCCTTTCTTTACCCCATACATGCCCTCGACTGAAGGGCATGATTCTAGACATGGCCCCCCCCCTTTTTTTTTTGTGAGTGAGAGATGGTCTTGCCAGTTCTAGTGGTGGGGAACAAAGTTTTGTGAGAGCCACTGGTAAACTTTTTGGACTCCTCTTGTGTCCTCTCTAAAATGCAAGTTTAGTGCAGGGGTTGCAAACCCCATTATCTTCTAGGGCTGGGCGGGGGGCAGAAATGAGTGAAGCTGATCAAGGACATATTGCGGGGTGGGGAGGTCCCTGCAGGAAACAGATGACACTCTCCAACTAGGCCTTTTTGATGGGAGGTTCCTCTAGGCACCGTATGCCGATGTCTGGGAAATGCAGGGAAACTGAGGAGGTAGAGGGAAGCCAAAAGGAATAGCGTGGCACCTGATGCTAATGACATGTAGGGACGCCCATCTCTCCTAGGTTGGAAGAGACGTAGCTGAAGACGGCAGTGCTACAGAGAGAGGCTGCAGAGGGATGCTGACCTTGGGTGGAGGGACTCAGCCCGCCTGCAGGGATGCAGTGACCCCCCGCCCCAGGGAAGGGGCTGGGTAGGAGATACCCCGGATTCACTTCTGCTCACATTCCCTCCCTGTGTCCTGTTGGCCAAGTCCAACATGAAGCCAAGGAAGGCTCCCATACAGATCCATAAGGATCAGTCTCAGGGGCAGAGAGGAGCGTGGATCTGCAGGGATGCACGGACCACGTTTAAGGCGGTATGTAGGACAGGCTTCATTTCCACAGGGAGGTGCATCCCATGTTCCCTGAACAGGATGGCCTTCTTGGTTGACCTTAATTTCTGTGTCTTACTTTCCCATTCTCTAAAACAGAAATGATAACAACAAAAATAATTTTAATTCTAATAAAATGGCACCCACTTACCAACTGTCAAGAGTATTGTGAGGATTAAATGAATTGATTCATGTAATGCACTTTGAATATCCAAAGTGTTCGATTTTATTTCATTATTATACCATCATGAGCCTTTGTTTCTCTACTTATAAAAACAGCCATGGGAGGAATTAAAAAAAGTAAATACAGCTGTGGGTACAAGACCTATTCTACTGTTCCTTTAATTTTTCTGTGAGTAAAACAATGGTGAGATCTCAATGATAGAGAGCAACTGACCCCGAAGACAAAGTAGAGGGAGACAATAGGGAGTGGTGAGGACTGGGGCAAATACAGGGTCTGGTCTCAGGGGACCCCCTGCCACGCAGCGCTAGCAGATTATGACCATGTAGGAATGTAGGCAGTGGTGCCGGAACTTTTAAGTTTTCAAGAAAAGCTGAAAAATTAGAATTTTTATGTGAAAGCTTCTGATTTTTAAGTGCTGGCAAATGGTTTCAGATTTTCAAAAATACACCCTTTGAGCCAGCACTCTGTGAGCCAAGCAAAACAGGTCTCGGGGCTGGATCCAGCTCCCATGGAGCCAGTTGTGATCTTTGGTTGAGCTTATGCCTGTGGACCAGAGGAGGCGGGTGGCTTCTTAAGGAAGACAGAACACGACCTTGGCTCCCAATGGAGATGTCTTCAGTTGAGGCCTCAGCTGAGACACCAGACGCAAGGCAAAGCATCCTCGACCTAAAATATAAGAGCTGGAAGAACGCACAGGGAGGGGATGATGTTTAGCAGCAGTAAGGGCAGGGGTGGGTGGGGGCGGGCTTTCTCATGAAAGGGAAATGCTGTTGGGATTTTATAGGAAGCTAGGACAGTTTTCCTATCACATTCACGAACCAAAGGGAGCCGGAATCCTCATTTCCCCTGCACGACTCCATGAAGTGACTTTCGCGTTGTCCCAAGTTATTTCACTTTCTTTTGGGGGCGAGGAGAGATAGAACCCAACTCTGAGCTATTGTATATACATTGAAGGAATTAACAGCAGTAACCATCCCGTGATTCTTCTTGGAGAAACGGGGCTGCAGGCAAGGCTACCACATGCAACAGGACTGTCCCACTTAATATGCCCCTGGGAGTGCGTTCAAGCTCTCCTTCTTCTTCCTTCCCTGTGCCTCTGGGGGAAAAAAATACGAATGCCGATGGGAATCCCGCATCTTTGGAGACAGACCGGAGCACACGATCACGTGTAGATATCTTCTCCCTACACACACATCTGTTATACACATTGCCACGGTGTCCTCTGGTTGTTCAACAATGAACAGAATTATTTCCTCTTATTACTTCCCATGTGGCCTCAAAACCGCACTCGGAAAAATAAAACCACGGAGGGGGGCTCAGCCAGTCACACTGCCGGGCGGGCTCAGCTCTCTGCACACAGGAGTTGGGGGGCGCTGGGCAACGGGGAGGCGCTGGGGGTCCCGAGGGGAGGCGGTTGGCTGTGTGGCAGGGAGCATAGCCACCGTTGTGATGGAATCTCACTGCTTCCTGTGTGTTGCTTTGTGTGTCCCTTTGTGTGTGGGTCCACGCATGAGTCAGTACAAATATCTGCGTGGCTGTGTCTTTCTGTCTGCATCTGTCTGATGGTCTGTCCTTCAGTCTGTGTGCTGGGTGTCAGCTGTCTCATTGTATTGCATTTTATCATTATTTCTCAGCTTTACCGAGCTATCGTTGACATGTCACATAGATAACGTTGAAGGTGTACGATGTGATGATTTGGTGCATGTATACATGATGCAGTGATGAGCACAATGAGGCTAGTTAACACCTTCATCCCCTCGCATAATGACCTTTTTGGGGGTGTGGTGGTAACAGGTAAGATCTACCCGCTTACCGACTTTCAAGTATACAATGCGGTATTGTTAATTACAGTCACCAGGCTGATGATCAGATCCTCAGAACTTATTTCTCTTATAGCCGGGAGTTTGTGGTCTTTGACCAACCTCTCCCCATCGCCTCCACCCACCCCCCACCCCCCCAGCCGCAGGCAACCCCTATTCTCCTTTTTCCTGGAGTCTGGCTTTTTCAGATTCCCCTTATAAGTGAGAACATGCAGTATTTGTCTTTCTCTGTCCGACTTAACATCACTTAGCATAGTTCATCTGTGTTGTTGCAGAAGGCAGATTTCCTGCTTTTAATTGCTGAGCAATATTCCATTGTATGTGTATACCACATTTTCTTTAGCCATTCATCCGTTGATGAATGTGTGTCCATTTTAAATAACATCCATTTACCGAATACGCATAATATACCAGACCCCATACTAAATGCTTTAGCACACACAGGCTTTTCTATTTAAGCTCTACAGCAACCACACAGCGGAGACCAGAATCTTAATTTTGCAGATGACTAGACTGAGGTTTGCTTGTCCATTCATCCGTTCATTCCCAAGATCTGTTTGGCACCTGAGTGCTGGGTGCAGTCCCAAGCATGGGGATATGGGAATGACTGAGACAAGGCTCCCGACAGCCGGGACCTCACATCTGAGCGAGGAGAGGATGTGCTAGACAAGTAAACAAACAAACAAACAAATACATTTTTTTCAAAGCTTGCAAGTGGCGGTGTTGCATTGTATTCACAGAACTTGGTAAGGATGAGGGATGTGGGCTCAGTCCCTCGGCTAGAATTCAAGAGACGCGGGCAGGTTCCCGGGGTTGGCTTACCCCCTTTGCAAAGGGCACATCTTTACCAGACGGAAAGGGGGCCCAGGATCGAATGCTCTTTTAGAAAGTTGCCTTAGTCGTTCACCATCCCTTCAGAATGGGGCTCTTGAAAAAATTGCACAGCTCCACATGGCCAGGGAGAAGAAAACTGGGTGAGACCCACTCTGGACCTTTCTTTACAGGTGCCTGTGGTTGTGTGTCCCGGAGGCACAGACCTCTCTGTTTCCGGCCTGGATTCAGTCAGGGGGCCTCTGTGGAAGGCACGGGTCTGGGCACCACACACACTGGATTTGGAGTGCTGGTTCAGCCACTCACGCTCGTGGGTTCTTGGGGTGAAGGGATCTGAGATTTGGGCTTGAGGTGGGTAGAGACGGGCTGGAGCAGGAAGTTCTGGAAGGAAGGAGGGTTTGTTTTTGGTTGAGTCCTGTTGAACAGAGCACTGAGCTCTCTTGGGGCTGGTTCACACCTTAGAAGTTCCTCCTCACAGCAGAAAAGCAGTTCTGTGTTTCAATAGCAAGCAGCTAGTATTTACTGAGCACCCCCCCTTTTTTTTACATGCTGGGGGCGAGACACGCATTCCTTTTTGTGGGATGTATTCCTCTGAGGGATACGCTCATTTTCTGAATGGAGAAACTGAGGCTCAGAAAGGCTTAGATGTTTGGCCAGGGCCACACAGCTCGGAAATCCTACAAGTGGGTTTCTCTGGCTTTGAGCACAATACCTGTCACCACTGCAATTTCCCTGTCACAGGCACCTGGGGATGAGGGGGCTGGGTATGAGCAAAAGTGATGTCGTAGAGGCTGGAATTGAAGACCTTGGGAGAGGGCCTATCAGAGCTGAGTGTGCAGAGAAACAGAAAGATATGCATGTGCCATCGAAAGAAGACCAAAGAGCGGATGGGGTTCAGAAGCTGCCTGGGTACCTCCTTAGCACTCTGGAGATTCTCTCTGTTTCCCAGAATGCACCGCAGCACACTGCGATCCTGTGCTCTTGTAGATTCAGGGGTTATGGAGCTGGGAGCAGAACATGGAGACTGGTTTGGCAGGGAGCCTCAGTGAGTTCTGGTATCATTTCATCTCTCCAGGAACAAAGCATGCAGAGTGTTCACTTAGACAGGCACATCTGTATTCCTGGTGAAGAGCAGGGTATTAGGCATTATTTTTTGGGCCAGCTCTCAAAGGTGAGGAAAGGGCAGCCCAACCCTTAGAACCACTCAAGGCACTTGAGGTAGTGAGCCTCCCATCCCTGGAGGCATGTAAGCAGAGGCTGCACTATTTCATGGAAGGGAATTTTCTGTTGGGGAAGAAGTTGGACTAAATAGACTGTGAAATGCTTTTCAATGCCCGGTTCCAAGTTTCTGTGACATTAAGGAGTTGGTTACATTCAGGGCAAATCAACTGAGACAGACACAGCATCGGGCATGTCCTCTGAGGCTAGACCACCCAAGAATCATTTGGGAAGGTTTTTTTTTTTTTTCTTTTTCCTCTCGAGTCTGAATAATGTCTTCCTTTTTTGGTCTCAACTCAGGCCCAAAGGCCGGCATATTCCACTGATGAGGCATTTGATTTACGGATAGTTAAATCCTGCTCTACCCTTCACCAGCTGAGTGGTTTTGAGCACGTGACTAAGGCTCTCTGAACCTCGGTTTTCCCACCTGTAAAGTAGGGCTAGTAACAGAAGTGACCTAACAGTGTTGATGACAGCGGTGGAAGGAGATGCCCCAGGTAAATAAAGCATCATCTTAGTGCTTGACACAGAGTGAGCCCTTCATTAATATCAGTTCTTGTTAATATTCATTCAATGGCTATTAACTGAAGGCCAATTAATTGTCAAACCTGGGGAGTCGTGGGCAATATGCAGAGAGATGAAAGATCCTTCTGCTGTGATCGGAAACCCTTATTTTCCTACTCGAAGGGTCACCGGTATGGGCGGAAGAAATGCAAGGCAACACACACACACATCCCTCCTCTAGATTTTCAACAAAATCTTCCCACGAGGTCACATTTGGATGAAATCCAAGCCTCGGGTGATGCTCGGGCCTTGATTTTATCAGAATCGGCTTTTCCCAACCAGACTGCACATGCTATTGATATATAATATAGCGTTATTTATTACTTGCTGAATACCCACAGTCTGTTCAGCCCTTTACAAGAGATAAAGAAGATAAGCCCTGGGCCCTGAGGGGTTTGCGATTTGGTTACTCAGACTCCGAGTGCCCCAGCTGAGAGGGAGTTCGGATGCCCACGGCACGTTACCTCAAAACTTGTTGCTTCTTCCCATAAAGAAGATGATCGTGGGAGGCTGACCCGAAATCTTCGCAGTTTTTCTCAGTGCAGAAAGAACACGATAGCAGCAGATGCTATTAAAAATGAATTTAAAAAAGAAGAGCTCTTTCTAACCTCAAAATCATGGAGCAGTAAGGCATCGCAAAACCATGAAACTGAGCAGGTTTGGATTTCCTTTCTTCCCCTGTAAGTCTCCGGCATAAAAATGTTGCCGTCCAAATTATTTCCCCTTGGGGGTGCATCTGGGGCTGGGAGGGGTGCTAATGGCCTTTTGGAGGCAGAGATAAAAGCACAGATGGATGCCGTTTGGCCTGAAAGTTGGGTGCAGCCCACGCCGAGGTCCCAGGAAAGCCTGGGTTCTCTCGCTGCTGTCCTTGCTGGGAGAAATCACGAAGGTCTGCGGGTAGGAAAACCCTGGTTCAGCACCGTTCTGTTTCAAGAAAGGAGACAGACCCCACAGACCAAGGAAAAGAAGTAATCTGGTTGTTTGCTAGCAATGCAGCGAACTTGGTCCCCAGTTGGCCAATTCTGTCTGGAGCTGCAGGGAAACTGGACAGGGGGAAAGCGCTAAGGAGTTCATCTGAAATGGGAGCCTCCCTTCTTGTGGTCTGGCTGATCCCGCACCCTGGAGGGAGGCTTGGGGTTACTCTAGACTCTCCATCCCTGCTTCCTCCCTGTAAATGCGACCACGGCCCTCAATATTCTAGGCAGTTCTGCAGTCTATTCTGCTGACACCTGGTCCAGGCCAGCATCCTCTTTCATCCAGAAGACAAAAGCAACTTCCTTACTGTCGTCTTTTCCGCTGCTTTGTTTTTTGTTAGATTCTATTTTTATCACTCACTCATTCATTCATTCATCCATTCATTCACAGTAAATGTCTTATTGCAGTTTGACTCACACAGCAAAGTGCACAGATGGTGAAGGGCACAGCTCCATGACATTGCCACTAAATGAAACCAGCGTGTAAGCAGTGCCCAGAAACACAACATTCCCAGCTCCTTGGGACCTCCCCCTCCACCCCGGTTGCCCCTCTTGGCCATGGCCTTCCCCCATCCAAGGGCAACCATGCTCCTGACTTCTTAAACACAGACAGGGCTTTACTTGGTTTGAAGCTTCTATAAAAGGGAATCCTCCAAGATGTAGAATCAGTTCTGCCGTAACTCTGCTTTTGAAAATGCGAGTTGGTTCCGTGATTGATTTTTAGGGGGTAATGTGAACACAAGGTAAATTTTGCATTGGCCTGTGCGTGATTTTGTTGAGACACTGAATACATGTAGAAAACTGCAGCCCGCTGAACTGAACCTCGAGGAACCTACAGGATGCCAGTGTCTCAAGCATCTGCCTCCTACCCGTCCACACCTGGGGTTACGACTTTCCCATCTCGGACAACCCCCTGCCACCCCTCCATGAGAACTCACAAGCTGCACTCCTTCTCATGCCCCTCCCACGAGCAAGCTGCAAGACTTTTCCAGAGGGCCACATTTTATTGCCGCATTTATGCGTTTACCTGTTTAATGTGTGTAAACATGTGCTACCATTTTTATTAGTTTTTAATTTTTTTTAAATGTGTCACCGACAGAATGTTTGAGTGTTGTCGCCTAACCTCATTTCCCTTAAAAGCCCTGTGGTTCTTATTGAGCAGCTTTGCACAGGGCAGTGATCTCTAGATACGGGTATGTCATATCACATGTTTGTGAAATTCATCAAAGTTACTGCACATGGCTGTGGACCAGTCATTCTCAACGCCCTGTTTCACAGCATTGTTTCAGGATAACACTATCCATCCTACTATGGCTGGGCCTTTGGATTATTTCCAATTTTTGGTGATTTCACATAGGGCGACTGTGGGTGATAGGTACGTGTCTTTTGGTGAACATGTGCTTGCATTTCTCTTGGGCATATTTCCAGGAGTAGAAGTGTTGACTCTTGGGGTAGGAGTATGTGGAGCTTCAGTAGAAACTCCCAAACAGTTTCCAAAGTGGTTGTACCAATTTACCCTCCCAACAAAAGGTAATGAGATGTCCTAAGTTGTCCATTTTTTGCCACCTGTGATATCATAAAAAATAAATATTTGGTTCCTGTCCCTGGTCCCTGGCACACAGCTCCTAAAACCCTTGGAATGCCTGGGATCATGATTGTCTTTCTAATGAGATGACTGGGGACTGGCGGTCCCTAGGTAGATTCAGAATGGGGGATGGTCACCAGAAAGACCAAGGTATGATTTTGGGGTTGGGGTGTTCAGTCTCCCTGATCTCTGGGGAAGGAAGAGAGGCAGGAGATTGAGTTAATCACTCATGGCCAATGGTTTAATCAATCATGTCTTCATGGTGAGATCTCCATAAAAATCCTTAACTAATAGGGTTTCAAGAGCTTCTGGATTGGTGAACCCATTGGGATGCTAGGGAGGGTGACATGCCTAGAAATGGCATGCACCCCTATCCCCACCCCAAACCTTGCCCTAGGCATCTCTTGCATTTAGATGCTCCTGAGTTGTGTGCTTTGTAATTAACCAGTAAACATAAGTAAACTGTTTTCTTGAGTTCTTGGAGTGTGTCTAGTAAACTCACGAACCTGGGGGGGGCGTGGGGAGCTCCCAGTTTGTAGTCAGGTTGGACGGAAGTGTGCGTACTGTGGCGACCTAATACCTGTGACTGGCTGGAGGGCCGTCTTGGGGGACTGAATCCTTCAACCTGTGGAATATGGCACTAACCCCAGTTAGTTAGTGTCAGAATTGAGATGAATGGTAGAACACCGAGTCAACGTCCGGAAATTTGGAGAATTGGTTGGTGTGAGGAAAACCCCCACACATTTGGTGTCAGAAGTGTTGTGAGTAAACACAGTCTGCCAGCTCTTGATGTGATTGGATTTTATTTTTTATTCTAGCCATTCTGGTGAATGTCTCACCTCTACTCTTGAGCCCTCTGATAGTGTCACCCTGCCCAACAGCCAGAACGAACTTAATATATGCACCTGTAATCATGTCACATCCTTATTAAAGCTTCCAGTCACTCTGTGTTACCCTTATGGTAAATTACAGGACCCCCCCCGCCAACCAAGGAACTCCTCCTACCAAGTCAGCTTTTATAACTTTCTTCATGCTTACTTGGCTCCATCCTATTTGGATTCCTTTAAATTCGTTGTGCATGCTTTGCTGTCTTGTAACTCCATTTTTGAAATGATGTACCCCTTGCCTGGAACACTCCAAGTCAGTCCTGCTCCTTTCTTTATAATGAACTTCTGATCGTCTTTCATGGATCATGTTAATAAAGCAACCCTTGAGCAGGACCTAACTGACCTCTCCCATTAGCTTACATCAGCACTCAGCATTTGGCCTTTGTGCCAAATCTTGTCCACCCTCTGCTTTTGTAAATAAAGTTTTATTGGAACACAGCTATGCCCATCCGCTATATGTTCCCTTTGGCTATTTTTGTGATATAATGGCAGAGTCGAGTAGTTGAGACAGAGACCATGCAAAGACCACACAGAGCTTAAAAAAATTTATTATCTGGCCTGTCACAAAGTTTGCTAACTCCTGGGATAGATCCCCCAGTTTATATGCTCCAGTAGCACCCCATACTTGAGAAAACTTCATGACACGTGATTCTGTATAATGTCGCAAATAAGGACTTGCCTCATTCTCTGCTATAACCCTGTCTGACAAGCTTGATAATCATATAACAAATGTTTATGGATCAATGAATTAATAAACCACTATGAATTGCTAAGGCAGATGTGGCTAGTTGCCTTTACAAAGTCCTTTCTCTTCTATTTCCGTAGAAATAGACCCCCAGTTGTATGCGAACAGCGATGCACCAATTAAAAAGCTATGTTTCTGAACTTCCCTTGCAGCTAAATATGTTCATATGACTAAGTTTTGACCATTGGTTGGCAAGTGGAATTATGCCTGATGCCTTGGAAACACTGATGAAGAAAATGGACTCGGCTGCTAAGGCACCTTTTTGTCCTCCCCTGACTCATTTCTGCACTGCAGTCTGGAATATTGATGTAATGGTTGGAGCTCCAGCAGCTACCTTAAACTACAAGGTGACTCAGAGACGGAGGAGAAAGATAGAAGGGGCCAGCCTCTCTCTCTGAAAACTTGGTGCTGTTCCCGTATTGTTCCTGATTGTCCACTTCAGGGATTCTTTTATGGGAGAAAAAGTGAAATCTGAAATATGTAAGCCAGTGTAGTTGGGCTTTAAATACCTAACCAGTAAAAATTGGGATCTTATTTCCCTTTCTCTCCCCTCCACTTGGACTTTTCCTTTTGGTAAGACAAATCTAAACATGTCCTTCCTTTTGTGATAATTTTTCCAGACTTTCATCTTGGCCTGACACTGCATTTGAGCACTGATGTTGCAATGCACCTCTGTCCGACAAACCCCTGGCAGATCACCTTTATTTTCTTAATCTCACTCAAGCCTCCAGTTTTTGACACCTGGCCTCTACCTTTCTTCCAGAACACTCAGAGCTTGAAGAGAGGAGTGTTGCTAATGTTTTAGGGATGGGAACCAAATTCCCCCCTCCTTTGACCTTTAGTTGTCTACTTAGGAGAGAGAAACTTACCAGCCTCTACTAAGTGCCAGGCATTATGCTAAGCACAGCCCTCAAGGGGTTTCCATTCTAATATGCCAAGTGGACAAGAGCCATTTCTTTTGCTTAAAAAACCCCCTATTTACCCATCTATCATCTTGATCACCAATTTTCTATCTATCTGTATATCTGTCTACCTGTCAAGACATTGTATATAGTCAGAGGGAGGTTTCAAAAGGGAAATATGTTTGTAACAAAAAGCATGCACGACAAGATGATTTAATGCGTAGGTTGGCAAACTGGTTACCGTGAGCCAAATCCAGTCCAACACCTGTTTTTCTAAGGCTCCAGAATGAAGAAGGGTTTTTACCTTTTTCAGTGGTTGAAAATAAAAAGCAAGACAAAAGCAAAGGGAGATTAGTATTTGGTGACACAGGAAATGTGTATGAAATTCCAATTGTAGTGTCATTAGTAAAGTTTTATCAGAACACTGTTGTGTCCATTCCTTTATATATCGTTTATGGATGCTTTTGCATTTATAACTGCACAGTTGAGTAGCTGTGACAGAGACCATAGGGCCCCCAAAGCCTAAAGTATTTACTGTCTGGCCCTTTATAGGAAAAATGTTGTTCGTTCCTAATTTGATGGAATCCTTCTCCACCCCAACCCCAAATAAAGTGGGGAAATAATCACAGGGTTTGGCAGAGACATGAAGATGCCTAATGGTTCTTTGTAAGGGACTTTCATAGTAAGGAGTATTTCCTTCATCCTTTGATGTTTCACTTTCAGCTTAGAACTTACTAAGAAATAATTCCCTGAGATCATCATTTCTAGAACCTTCGCCTGGAAAAATTCAAGGGACTCCCCCAAGGTGAGATATAATTTTCTCACTGGGGAGGAGAAATGGCCCCAGAGAAGGATTGTCACTCAAAAACTTACCTGCTTCCCATTCTCTTTTCCCCATGACTCAGGTAGTGCAAGCAAATCTTTAGTTTTGCCAAGGTTGGCGCGTTCAGCAACAAGGGGAACACCCAGTTGTTCAGCTCTAGGAATGGAGACATGGAAGAAGCCCAGGTACTTGGTCAGCCCAAGCTGCACACGCTCCTAGGGTGGCCTCGGGGGCCAAGTGTTGCAAGCACACCAGGTATTTGCAAAGTCAAAGTCCCCAATCATAGCGTCGTTTCAAAGGAACTCGGTGTTTTTCACTGTAATTGAAGTTGATTTGTTTTATATTTACCCTCTAAGGTCAGGGAAACTTGGATCTAACATCACTCCATCTGCTCTTCCTCTAAGTGTTTCTGATCCCTCCTCCACGACGTAAGTGCTCCACACTTTCTCCAGCCTTTTCTTGTCCTCATTTTGTTCCCGTCATCGGGCCAACGTGGAGAAAACCTTCTCTAGGCAGAAGAAGCGCTTGATCATTGGGTCTACACCTACGTGAGGCCAGCCAATTTCTTTGACTTTTATGACCTTCAATATCACGGCCATTATTTTGGTAACATTGTGTACTAGCAGAACCTAGCATTTTTCTTGAAAAAAAAAAAAAGAAAAAGGAAAAACTTATTTGCTTCAAATTTTCTAAAAGCAACGAAAGGTCTGTACCCATCTCAACTAATTAATTTTCTTAGAACAATAAATACAAATGTCAAAGAAAAGAGAACAGGGAAGGGGCTATGCTTCAAGAGGCTGATGGAGTTAGAAGTGTTTCATTATTTATTGGAATGGGAATTCTGGCCTCAGGGTTAAAAATTATGCAACATATGAATTCCTTCTCTGTATAAAAGATTTACATGATATAGAAGAATATTGAGTAAAATGTGCAGCGCTCCCCCTTTCAATTCCCATGCTCACCTCCTTCCTGAAGGTAATGACTCCAACAGCTGGGTGTGTATCTTCGAGCGCCTATTTCTGTGATGGGTTTTTTCCCATGGATTGCTTCTCATTTTTGGCCATGATGAACAACACTGCAGTGGACATACTTGTAAATACGCAAGTAGTTTTGCAGGATGGAGTCCTAGAGGTGGAAATGCTGTGTCAAAAAAAGATGTGTTTTTTACGTTTTGATAGACAACTGCCAATTTGCTTTCCAAAAAGACATTCTTATTTTAGACATCTAGCAGGAGTTTATGAAAGTAGTGGTTTCCCTGCATTTTCACCAATACTGGATATTATTAATTAAAAAAAAGGGTCCCTTAGGCAAGAAGGATAGCTCATTATTATTGCTTTTAGAGTGAAGTTTATTGAAATATAATTAGTACATAATAAAATTTACCTTTCAAGGGATACATTTTGATGAATCTGATATGTATCCATCACTGGAATCAAGAAATAGAACATTTGTACCACCTAAAAATGTTCCCTTGAGTCCCTTTGTAAACAGATTCCCTTCTCTCACCTCCAGCCCCTCAGAACCATGGATCTGGTTTTCTGTTTGTTCGGATTTAACTTTTCCAGGATGTCATATAAACGGGAATTATATTACGTAATTTTTGGTGTCTGGCTTCTTTGAGAACGAATGAAGAGAATTCATAGAGTGAATGCCTTTGAGATTCATCCCTGCTTTTGTATGGACCAGTGATCTGTTCCTTTTCATTGCTGTGTAGTATTCCACCACCCAGATATGCTGTAGTTTGTTTATTCATCCCAACAGTTGGTGGACCTCTGGGCCATTTCCAAAGTTCAGGCTATCGTAAAGAATTATGATATAAATATTCGTTTTCAGGTCTTTGTGCGAACATGTTTTCGTTTTTCTTGAGTAAATACCCTGCAATGGAATATGTGGGTTTAACTGTTAGTATATGGTTAACTTTATAATAAATGGTAAACTTTTCAAAGGGGCTGTACCATTTTGCATCCCCATGGCATTAGTCTGCTGGGGCCTCCGTAACAAAGTACCACAGACTAAGGGGCTTAAACAACAGAAATTTGTTGTCTCACAGTTCGGGAGGGTAAAAGTCCAAGATCAAGGTGTCAGCAGGGTTGGTTTCTTCTGTGGCCTCTCGCCATGGTTTGTCAATGATCATCTCCTCCCTATGGCTTTACATGATCTTCCTTCTGTGTGTGTCTGTGTCCAAATCTTTTCTTCTTATAAGGACACCAGTCATTACGGTCTACCTCCAGAGACCTCGCTTCAACTCAGCCACCTCTTTAAAGAACCTGTCTCCAAATACAGTCACATTCAGAGTTGCCGGGAGTTAGAACTTGGACATTTGATGGGGTTGGGGTGGGGCGGGAGACACAACTCAGCCCAGCCTGTGACGCCCATCATGAAGCTATGAGGACTTGATCTTCCCACATCCTCACCAACACTCGGTATCATCAGTCTTTTTCACCTTTGTCATTCTGGTAGTGGTGTAGACCTCATTGTTGTTCTAATGTGCCCATTTTTTTTTCTTTTTTGGGCAAAGAAAAGCGCTGGTGTCTGCAAGTTGCCTCAATCATGTTACTGAGAAAGACAAGGTCATCATTGTATCCCCAGAGTGACCAACCCATGTGCCAGACTGTGCCATTGTTTAGAGTCCAAGCAGGTGTGGCTGGTTCAGTGCAAAACTTTTACCACTCCTTGAAAAGTGACCTTGGCCTGGCAGATGTTGTGAAGTCTTCACACATTCTTGGAATTAAGGAGAGATTGTGAAAACTCTCGAAGTCAGATGCAGCTGATGCTGGCAGAGGCTGATGGTTTCAGCTTTCTCAAGACAACACCAGAGAGGGCAGTCTGGGAGATTCTAGAAAAATAGAATCAAATAAAACAAGGGAAAGATTTATGACCCGGGTGGGAGCTGCTTTGGGTTGGGGCGGGGGGCGGGCAGGGTAGCTCACAACTTATTGGATTGATTATGATCAAGATTGCTTAACCCAACACAAATGTCTCTCAAGGTAAAATTGGACATTATCCTTGGACACTGGGCTTCAACCAAGCAGAATGAACTGATGAGTGACATGCTTCTTAATAATTACCCTTCCAAGTGGTGGGGGATATATAGATACAGACATAATTTATCTATCTATCTATCTATCTATCTATCTATCTATCTATCTATAATCTATCTACCTACCTACCTAATTATAGAGTTAGATAGATGTCTTTTGTAATACAATCCGTTCTTTTCTGTTTGTGTGGATGCTTCCATTTCAGAGTCAATGCACAAAAATTCTCATCCACTCCTTCATCTTCCCATTTCTACCCCACCCCCACTCCCAAACTCAAGCCCACAAAAGCGACTCTGAAAGACGAAGAGTGATATTACGATTGATTGGCCTCCACTGATGGTGTGTACGTGTTTTGTCGTTAGTGGGGAGGCTGAAAGGGGGCCAAGTAATAGAATGATTTGGCCTATAAGACAGCTCCTCCTTGATGAACAATCAGACACAAATGTCAATAACAATTAGATTGCCTGTAAGCTACAGTCACTTAGGGCTCCCGGAGCCTGTCCACAGGGCCTGGATTGAAACCCTCAGCCTTGTGAACTCCAAATCAGGTTTGGCATCGGGAATGAAAAGCCATCAGCAGTAATAGTATTAGGAGGCTGTTGGTCGAAGATGTGCAAAGGGTTCTGAACCATGCTGGGGCTCTCGTGGGTCGCGAGGGCAGGGAACGACTGCGTGGAAGGAGGAGACAGGAGGGGAAGCCAGAGAGGGGCTGGGGGCACTGAGGTACACATGGGGATGGGCGAGGAGTGATACCGCTTACAAGCAAGGGATCCCGGGTAACGGAGTCCTGGGTTGGAGTCCTGGCTCCGCCATTTGTTAAGCTGTGCAAACTTGGGCAAATACTGTCAGCATCTGAGTTTCTTTATCTCCAAATAGGGATGTCATAGGACCTAGAAGCAGGTGGTATTATCTTACAAGATCGTGTGCTAAGTCATCATCGTAATGAATGATTATTATTGGCAGGCAGCAGGTAGTCGATAAAGTTAGCTTCTGCGTGGGTGACATGGGGGTCTCTTTACGTGCCCAGAGCACCCCGGGTCTCCACCACGGCCCATGCTGAGCTGGAGCAGATGTAATCCTGTATGTTGAGCACTTAACTCAGTGCCTGGCATTTAATAAACTGTGATTGTCTTTACAAAACATCTCCCTCGGGTGGTGTAGGGGATATGAGGAAGAAGCAAAAGCCAGAAAGCGATATTGCCCGGAATATTAAAAACTCGGTTTTCTTAGTCCCTAACCTGTTGAAGGGCTCCGTCTTTTGGGCAAGAGGGAGCGAGAAATGGAGTGTCATAGAAAGGAAGGTCGTAGAGCAGAGAGCATCCCAACTGATCCAGGTAGAGAGTTTGGCCTGGAATGATCTTAATTTCAATGGCCAGTCTGCTTCTTTCTTTTTCTTTTTCTTTCTTCCTTCCTTCCTTCCTTCGTTCCTTCCTTCCTTCCTTCGTTCCTTCCTTCCTTCCTTTCTTTCTTTTTCTTCTTAAGATTTTATTTATTTATTTGAGAGAGACAGAGAGACAGACAGACAGACAGGTAGAGATAGCGAGAGAGCACGCGTGGGGAGGAAAGGGAGAAGCAGGCTCCCCACTGAGCAAGGAGCTCGATGCGGGGCTCTATCCCGGGACCCGGGGATCATGACCTGAGTCAAAGGCAGACCTAAGCTCATTCCTCGGCCTATCTTTTCCAGTGTGTTCCCCACCCTTTCCCAGTTTAATCCACACCGTCCACATTGACCTCCTGAGCATCCCATCAACAAAGAATGTGGATTCTGAGGTTGGACAGACTTTGGTTCAAATTCCGGCTGGACTGATTGTTATCTATGTGATGTGGGACAAGTGTCTTGGCCTTGCTAAGTTTTAGTTTTCCCATCTGTAAAAGTGGAGGGGGGGGCATTGTGTATTTCTTGTTGGGTCATAGTGCTTCCATGGGCTCATGTTGTCTATTGCTGCATAACAAACCAGCCTGAATCTTAGTGGGTTAAAATGGTGAGTCACGTTTATTTTGCTCATAAATCTGGAACTTGCGTCGGGCTCCCTGGGGACAACCTGTACACTCCATTTGGGGACAGCTGGAAGGCTGGGTGCTGTCATCATCTGGAGGCTTGCCCAATCATGTCTGCTGATTGGTGAGGCCTCGGTGGGGTCAGATGGCCAGAACACCCACATGTGTCTTCTCCATGTGGCCACTTGGCTTCCTGAAAGACAGAGGCTAGGTTCCCAGGATGGGCATGCAGAGAGATAAAACCAGGTGGAAGAAATATTTATTGCCTTTTATGAGCTCACCTGGAGGTCACAGGAGGTCACAGAAGGTCACTTCTGCTGCTTTGTGCTCGCCAGGGAAGTCATAAAATTCTGGCAGGTTTCAAGGGGAGCTGAAAGACTTCACTGCTTGATGGGGGAGTGGCAAAGTTCTGGAAGGGCGTATGGGACTGGCAATAGGCTGTGGCCATTTTTTTGAAAATCCGGTGTGGCGGTTAATATGCATATAGCTCTTTGAATAGTAGTAGGCATACAGGAAGTTGATGTTAATTTCAAGTTCAAGTTCTTCCTGCAACCAGAAATTGCAAGATCCTGGAGGGCAGAGATTTGTATAATTCTCAGTTACTCTGCCCCGTGCAAGACCCAGAGGGGATACTTGGCAAGTGTTTGTTGAATGATTAACAAGCAATTTTTAAAAAAGATTTTATTTGTTTACTTGAGAGAGAGAGAGAAGTAGACTCCCCGCTGAGCAGAGAGCCCAATGCAGGGCTCGATTCCAGGACTCTTGAGATCATGACCTGAGCTGAAATCAAGGGTCAGATGCTTAACCGACTGATCCACCCAGGCACCCCTAAAAGCAATTTTTAATACATCGATGCAATGATTCTCAAAACTGGCTGCTGATCGGAATCACTGAGGAGATTGGTAAAAATATCTCTCTTGGTTCTACCCTTGACCTACTGAATCAGAATCTCCAAGGCTGGGCTCTGGGAACAAGCATTTTTTATGACCTCCTCCAGTGGTTCAGATGGAGTCAGTGTGAGGACTGGTCTTTGCAAGCCATTGGTCTTACTCAGGAGAATCTATGATTCTGAGGATGAAAGAATTGGCCCATTTTACAGATGGACAAAGCGAGTCTCCATGGATGAAGGGACTTGGCCAAAGGCATATGGTGAATTAGAGTACTTTCTGAGAAGTGGTGGTATAAGAGCTCCAGGCACTGTGGCTGGCTGGTAAGGGCAGTATTTTTGGATCAGGGGTTTGGTGGTGGTGGTGGTGGTGGGGCAGAGGGAAAGCTTTGGGGGTTCTCTAAGTTGGCAGTTTTCAAATTTGATTTATTCATTTGTTTCTCTCCCTTTTATTCTTTTGCTGCATCTGAGCAACATCCACAGTTAATTCACCTCCTATTTCTTCTTAAAATACACTCACTTTTTTCCATACATAAGTTGAACCCCCCTCCTAAAGTCATAAGAGCCACACAACCCGGGGCCTGTTGCCTTAATTCCATGCTTGTTCTTACACATACAAAAATGAGCATGTAACTACTTAGATTAAGAAAAGATTTGACTGGGGTGCCTGGGTGGCTCAGATGGTTAAGCGTCTGCTTTTGGCTCAGGTCATGATCTCATGGTTCTGGGATCGAGCCCCGCATTGTGCTCCATGCTCCATGCTCCATGGGGAGTCTGTTTCACCCCCTCCCTCTGACTGCCACTCCCCCCCGCTTGTGTGCTCTCTCTCTCTCTCTGACAAATAAATAAATAAAACCTAAAAAAAAAAAAAGATTTGACTGTGTAGCACCTAAAATCATCTCACGCACAGTGAGTGGGTCCGGGTCTCTGGAAGGATGGGCCACATCATCAGTGGGCCCCGTGCACAATGGAACATGAAATGTGCAAAACGAATATGCAGGCCTTCTCCTTCAAAAATTATTTTGAATTTCAAGGTAGTGACAGCACAGCATTAAACCAAGCGCCGTGCCCTTCTCAGTGGAGGGCCATCGCACGCCCGGGAAGCCAGCCCTGGTCCAGGTTTGGGAAGCACTGTTTTAAATAGGACCATCTGGCCATCTCAGCCCAGGTTCCTGGAGCAAAGGACCTTGGACGTCTGCCCACCACCCACATTCGAGGGGCACCTCGGAGTTGAAAGGCTGGTGGTGAGGTGTGGGGTCTTCATGCAGCACCAGCCTTGCCATACCTCTAGCCTGGCAGGAATCCTGAGCCCAATGAAGCCAGGAGACTTGTCCCAGAGATAGCTTTCTTAGAGGGACCAGGAGAAATAGAAGAGGGAGGTACTCCAATGTGGAACTCAAGAGTAGTGCGTTTGTCTGTTTGTTTGGTGATGAGTTCTGTGTGGATAATACTCACACGTGGGGATAAATACTTTCATTGTCATGGAAGAGGGAGGGAGAGAGAAGCTAGAGGAACAGAATGAGCTGAAGGAGGCCAGAGGGAAGGGAGGGATCATCAACAAAAAAATGTTTCAAAAAGGAAAAAAATTTCATGTGGATTTCTAGAACCCTCAACAGAGTTTCAACATCCTTTTTGGCCTGGCTCTTGCTGTGTTACCTTTCGGTGCTTGCCAATATCCGTGAAGAACTCGGGCTCCTGGCTTCATGGATCAAAATACTGGGTGTGGTCTATGTATGGCTTAGAGCAAAGTGTCAGGGGACCCCGAACGTTCTTTGGGTTTTATGTTGTAGGACATTAGCAAGAATTTTAGAAGTGTTGCTATTTCACACTCATTTTAAAATAGAGTCAGCCGAGCCCAGAGCATCCAAACTACCCCTGGCAGGGCCAGATCTCCCCTGGAAAAGCCATGAGGTCGGCCGCAATCCTTTCTGCTGCTTGGAGGGGAAACCAGTTAAAGAGATTTTCAATTCACCACGGAGATTCCATAGGAAAATCATGTTTTGTTGTAACGGATACTAGCTCTTACAAACATCTTTGTCTTGAGTCTCTTTTTTTCGTGCTTTCTAAGACTTGAGCTGAAACACGTAAATATGTAAAACCGCTGTTTAATGAAGATTCAGGCTCTATAGCCCAATGGGAAGGGAGTGGGGCATTTTTATAAAGAGCGTCATCTATCCTTTGCCACGGATGGCCGGGACAGTCATGGTGTCCTGGCACCCGCTCGGGTGTTTGGAGAGATTATGTCATTCCTTTCTCAACCAGAAGGAGATATGTTGTTTTCCCTTTACAGAAGGCCGAAATCGAGGTTCCGGTGGGTAAAGTGACTTCCCAAATTACACAACCTACAGGTGCTCCCACTGAGATCTGAATTCACGCTGCGTCTCCCCGGCTCGGAATATGGGACTCTGGCACGAGCAGCCAATCCCAGGAGTCCACCCCTGGCCACAGTGATTGGTCGAGGCACAAGCACGTGACTCGTGTCTGGCCAATCAAATGGCTTTCCTGGGATTTTAATGAGGCTGGTAGGGAAGAAGCAGCTACAATTCCAGCTCCCTGGTGGGATCTGGCTTTGAAAGAGCGAGGAGACGGAGGGCTGCCAAGTCTCGGTCCTTGACTCCTGGCATCCCTGCGTCCAGTCTCACGTCTGCCCTTTCTGTGGTGGGATGGAATGACTATCCCTTCACATCTCCCCTTTGATTCATGTCAGTTGAGATGGCTTTCTGTCACTTACGCCCCAAGAGTCCTGACTCTCGCACAACCTAGGTAACTGTCATGACCAACACATGGAAAAGGACTGGAGTGGAGTGCTAAAGCCCCCTGTATCGGCAAGCTGTCAGGCCGCAGCTTTGGGTGGGTGGGTGTGCACGCGTGCCAGGAGTGGGCAGGGGTGGGGGTGGCGGCGCTGGGCATTGGATAGTTAACAGTCTGGGAGGGCTCGCATTCAAATCCCAGCCCTTGTCCCAGACGAGCTGTGTGGTATTGGGAAAGTCACTTAATCTCTCTGAGCCCATTACTCTGAATACTGATAGGAATGGCAAGAGCGCTTTGAGATGGTGTGTGACCTAGTCAAACTTCCTGCAGGTGACGAGTGTCTCAACGATCCCTGCCTTCTCCCTTGTGCTGGCACCTTGCCCCAATCACCTTTCCTGTAACGTTCATTCAGCGACGCTGATCGCAAGTATTCTTCACTTGTGAGGCACTGGGGATATAATACTGTCGAATATAGTGGACATCATTCCTGTTCTTTGGGAGCTTACACTTGAGTGGCTGGACCTATAAATGAGCAATTATAAAACTGCCCTAAGACAGAAGATGCTCAGGGTACTGTGGGGCATTTGTGAGAGAAATCTGATCTAGCACCGAGAGTTCAAGGAAGGATTGCAAGGGAAAGTGAGGCGTAGGTGGTGGCATGAACAAGGGTACAAATTGGCCAGGGAAAGAGGGAGTTGAGGTAAAGAGGTGCTCCCAGTAGGGAACCCAGTGTAGGCAGAGGCTTGAAAGTAAGATGAGCCAGGGCTCCTTGTAGGGAAGGGGCAGTGATTTAGCATGGCTATGGTACGTGGCAGGAATGATCAGAAATGAGATAAGTAAGTAGGGAAGTTTATGCCGAGTCTGGGGTCTCATGCCAAGAGGGTAGGACTTCATCTTTAGGACTGTGAGATCCTTTTGAAGCGTTTACACAAGACTATTCCAGGGGACAATTCTTGGGGAGCCCAAGCTCCCATTTTCCAGCTGGAAAAATTGAGTTCCTGAGAAGACAAGTGACTTGTCCAATGCCACAAAGCCGGTGAACAGAGCTGGCTGGAACCAGAGCCTGGTTCTCTGGATCTCAAACTGGTGTTTTTTTCTGTCCCTGGAGTTCTCTACTCCAAACCCCCACCTGGACCAAATCCGGCCCTTGCAGCTCTTCTGAACTTGGGAAATCTCTGATTCCTCACGTACACATAGCCACACTGTCTCAGGAAGCTCGCAATAAATTTTTTTTTTCTTTCAGGCAACGCCTTGCTCCCATCCCTGCAAAACAATGTATTTATTATTGCTAAGCCTTTTCCATCTTGGAGGAGAAAATGCATACCACATGACTCCCCAAAGCCGAGCGGTCCCGGTTTACAAATACAGTACGTTAATAGCTTTGTAAACATTTATTCAGGATGACAGCTGAGGGAAACATGTGGCATTAATTAGAAAGCTCAGCAACGCGGCCTATTAAGAGGGAGGTTAAATCTGAATTAGTTGGCTTTGCTGAAACAAGAGGCTCTGGGGAGCCAAACTTCTCTCTAATATGTTCTGACTCTGTTGACGTGGGGTGTGTTGGGGCGCACGGGGGTCTTGGTTCATACGGAGGAAGCCTGTGTCTTGGCAAGATGGTCACTGAGTCACTGGGCTGCAAAAGTGTCACGGTTGGCCTCTCCAAGGGTCTGTCCCCTGGGTGCTGTGACTCGTCATGGTGTCAGATGGTGGGCGTGTCAAGCCATGGGGTGCCAAGAGCTTGCAGCCCATCAAGGGACCAGGATGCGCTTCCCCAAGACTGCTGGCTTGTGGAGGGGGGGAATGGCTTTCTGGGCTGGGAGTTGCTTCTTTTTTGGGTTTGTTATTGTCTGTCCTCTGTGCTTGCCCGGTACGGTGCTTCCATCGTGACATCCCGGGTTGTCTCTGCTTCATGGTACCCGGGAGGCTCTCCAGTAGACTGGATGCCCAGGGTGCCCAGAAGCCCGCCCTGCTCCCCGCTTTCTGCTGGTCCTGTGGGGCTTGACTTAAAGCAGATGCCCGAGGGGCTATTTCTTCTCAGCCTCCTGTCCCTGAAAGCTTGCAAATGTAGATGGTTGAGCTTACTCCCGATTGTTCACACATCCACATACAGAAGTGTCCTCATAGAATTGAAAGGAGGTGACATGTGTCACGGGGACTCTGAACTTCTGTCCTGTACTTAAAACACATCCCTTGTCAAGGGCTACATATGAACATCCTTGTATTTTCTGGAAATCCTTTACCTTGTGAATAACACCATGGCACTGCTTTGTTGCTCTCCGGGTGGTATTTGATGTGTTAATTTGTTACACCTAAACATTCAATTGCACTGTGGTTTGCCCGTACTCCTGTTTTGACCTTTCTGCATCTGAGAATATTCTCAAGAGCTTCTAAGTACAGAAGGGACCAGGTGTCCCATGAGCTCCGAGAACCTGCTGTGCTGTGAACATATGTTGAGTAGATACAGGAAAGGATGGGTGCCTTTGGGAAGCCACGTGTCTTCTCTGGGGCTCGGTTTTATCACCTGTAAAATGGGACAGTGGGTAGGAAAGGAGGGCTGGCAGAGTGAGGGCTGAGGAGGCAGTGAGCTGACCCGCAGGATGGTACAGAGGTCTGCTTTGCACTCTGTTGGCTCTGCCTGCAGGACCCTCTGGTCCCTCTGGCCTGCTGCCACCATCTGTCCCCCTCCTCGACACCCTCTGGTTCAGCCATGTGCCCATCTTCTCACTGCTCCGAACAAAGCCTCACTGGGTATCTCACTTGGATGGTTGACCCAGGAACAGATCTGACCCTCCCTTTTGGCATCATCTCCAAACCATCACCTTCTTCCTCTCTTTCCCACTCACTGTGCAGGCACCGGGACCTTGGAGACACGTTCTTGCTTAGTGGTTTTCGAACACTGTTTTTCCCTCCAGGCAAATGGGATCGGTTGCATTACCGCAGTCTCTAAAGCAGACCAACCAGGAGTGGCCCTGGGTGAAGGAGTAGGAAGCCTTCCTCTTCCTCTCCGGATTCGAGGGTGTTGAGAGCTGGTTGCAAAGCCCTGGTGTTATTGTGATTCTCATTTAATGGCTAGAGGACCTATGGTCCAGGAGGGTCAGTGCATTGCCTGGCCGCAAGTGGTGGGGCGGGGCTAGAACGTGGCTCTTTCCACTACCTCTTACCTAAGAGAACAAGTGTTTACAAAAGCCTCCACAGTAATTCTGATAGGGATCGTTGGGGGTCGATAGCACAGAGGTTAAAGGGGGTGACCAAGAGCTAGACTCTCTAGATCCCAGTCCTGCTCTTACCACTTGGGAACTTTGTCCCGGGGCAAGTTGCTTTGTCTCTCTGTGACTGAGTTTCCTCATTCTCAGGGTGGGGGTGATAATACCTACCTCAGTGGGTTGTGAGGGTCAAACGAGAGGGGATACATGCAAACGACCTAGCACTGGAGTCCAGCACGTAGCAAGGGCTCAGTAGAGGTCAGCTGTCATTGTGAACGGGACACAGTTAGGGGGGCTGTCTCCAAGGAGGGGAGGGGATGGCAGAGACCAGATCGATGAGAACGTGAGCCTTGCAGCTAAATACTTGGGTTCTGATCCCAGCTCCCCGCTATCGGTTATGTGACCTGTGGCAGGTGTTTTAACCTCCTATCACATCCTCTGGGGCAATAAGAGAATCAACTTCTCAGTGTTCTCAGGAGGACTAAGAGAAATAAAGCATGAAAAGCCCTTGTTCAGTGCCTGGCGCTAAATTTTTCCCTAAATAATGATGGCTGTTTTTCTCGGTGTTATGTTTTTATTCTTTCTCCTTGGTGGAGGGTATCGTGCAGAAAAGGGTTCTCCTTCCAGTTTACCTACATCTCTCTCAGTGATAATAGGAACTGCTATCATTACTGTGATTATTACCAATTTATACGCTGCTTGGGATCGAGCTCTGCCACTTAAAAGCTTAATCTCTTTGACCATCACCTTTCCCATTTGTAAAATGGGTTGACAATAGCACCTTCTTCTTGGTGGTGTGAGGATTAATGGGTTATATATAAAAAGCACTTAGAAGTAAACTTCCAGGGAGTATGAATTATTACAGCCTTATTATTATTGTTTATGGTTGAAGAATTTCCTCCACATCATCATTGTTTTTAGTCTTTAGTGCAACCTTTGTGAAGCTGTTAGGGAATGGTAATAATTTGTACCTTTTGGCAAAAGAGGAAACTGAGTCCTAGATCAGGACCCTTGTCCCAGATCATAAGGCCTGTAAGAAGCCGCACTGGGGCTCGGGCTGTGGCAAGTCCCACAGAGTATGGAATCTGAGAGCTTGCGTTTCTCAAAAGCTCCCAGATGACGCCTGGGTGCCAAAGCTGCTGGTCCTTGACCACTCTTTGAGTAGCAACAGCCCACAAAAGTGCTGTACGATAGAAATATGTGAGCCCTAGATGCAAATTTAAATTTTCTAGTGGCCACATTGAAAAAGTAAGAAGGCACAGGGGACTTGCATTTCCATATATTTTGTTTCACGAACCAAGATAACGAAAATACCATTTTAACTCAATATAAAAATATAAAACCAGTATGAAAAAGGTAAAATATGTAGAAAAGATATATTGCATTCTTTTTTAATGTACCAAGGCTGGAAAATCCAGTGTGTGTTCTACACTTAAGTCACTCTCACTGCAGACCAGCCACATTCCAAGCGTTCAGTCGCCACACATGGCTGGTGGCTATCATATTGGATCACGTAGTTCTAGAACTCAGGCTGTGCTTTAGGACTGCCCAGCTTGCAATTCTGTCTCTGCCAGTGAAATCTGGGTAAGTTACTTAATTTCTCCAAACCTCAGTTTCCTCATCTATAAAATGAGGTGAAATTTGAGGTCATGGCACCTGGCCAGATCGTACTTTCTGGAGTCATCAGGTTCCCCAAATCTGAGACACAGCCCACAACGGAAGATGGGGCACACTTCCAAGACTCTTCCAACATTGTCTGACAGTTTCATTGTATACTCGCCCCTCCATGGGTCTGGGGAAGAGGGGCTCACCTGGATTCTTCTCTCTCGGTTCTTCATTGTGTGGATTACAGGTGGCATTTTGCATGTTTCTGGGAGTGTGCGGGTTCTGGTTGGCTGGCT
Organism: Eumetopias jubatus; assembly: GCF_037043125.1. Classification (NCBI taxonomy): domain Eukaryota; kingdom Metazoa; phylum Chordata; class Mammalia; order Carnivora; family Otariidae; genus Eumetopias; species Eumetopias jubatus. The sequence continues at coordinate 82,137,940 of NW_028274822.1, read as the reverse complement.
GGCTGCATGCAGGGTGAGGCAAGAGCCGGGGGGGGGGTAGGGGAGGGCGGGGTGGGGGGCTGGAAAGGGAAAAGCTGGATAAAAAGGCAGCTCAGCCTCTTCAACACCAACAGTGAGTTGCAGGTGCACCGAATAACAAAGGCCCAAGTTCTGGTCTGCTCCTGGCTTTCGGGTCTATCATAATAAACATTATATAAATGCAAAGGCAGATGAGCCAGTTAATGGGGGACAAGGCCAGCCAACTGTGGGAGAATAACAGGAACTAATGGGCCATAGGGTCTGAAGGCCTGCCTTTATAAACCAGTCCGAGGAAGCAGCCTTCCTTTTATTTTTTCTTCCTAATGCAGGAAGAAGGAGGTGGCTTTTATTTATTCTGAGTGTTTAGGCAGTTCTGCGGGTCCTCTTGGAGGCACGTCACGATCCTGGGGCTGTGTCCCCCGCCCCAACCCCGACTCCCCTCCAGCACCCCGTGGAACCCTGCAGATACGGCTTAACATTTGGAAGTCCCCATCCTTTCCCCCGAAGAACCGGGGCTGCTATGGGAGCTTTGCTTCCCTTTCATGCCAGATCTCTGAGGCCTGCCCGGCTTTCGATGCAGCTGGGACCTCAGAGCAGCGCAGGGTGTGGGGGGGGCACAGAGGCATCTCCTGGAGCTGGAACAGACTGTGACCCACTGTCACGCGCTCACGGCTGCTGCATCTGTGGCAGATATGGGCAAGTCACCTTACAGTTTTGTTTTTCCCCAAAAGTCAAAGGAAGAGTGTTTCCTCTTCACGGCTAATTGGGTTGGCAGAATGGCAGAAGAGGGTTTTTCTTCCGTTTACTCCACCCAAGTCCCTAAGGAAGCATGTCGCTAGTATGTTGCTAGCAAATCCAGGTGCTGGCACTCTGCTTTCCCAGCTCGCTGATGCTAAGGAGAAAGGGTCATGTTGAAGGAACATTTGATGCACAGGCTCAGGGGGAGTGAATGTGTTCATAGGATCTGGACCAGACGTTGAAAGTCTTGACTCCAGTTCCAAGTCCTCTGCTGATCGCAGTGTGACCGGGGCCAAAGTTGCTCCTCTCCGAGCCATGTCCTCATCTTTAAACCGGGAAAGGTGGAATTTCTCCTACGTGGGGAGACTGGAAATAACACCAACCACTAAGTCCACGTCTTTATGAGTATTAGCAAACCCCAAGGTATTTGTAGATGGGGCATGCCTCGCCTTCCGTTTTTCTCTCCTCTGTAATTTTGGGAACCTTGAGGTTTTCCTTGTAGGGGAAGGGAAAGACAAAATAATGGCCATGGGAAGGGGTCTTGGTTAAAAGAAGGTAGGGATGTGTGATGTATTGTTAACCAGGTTCATGGCCAGGTTCATAACTGGATTCATAGGTTCATGGCCAGGTTCATGGCCAAGTTCATGGCCACATTCTGAGATTGGTCTCTAAGTCCTGTACTTTTTAAAAAAAAAGAAATCATTATTGGAGCTGCCAAACCAATATTAAAACCAGTGGCTTATGAAAAGGGCTGGCAGGCGGTGCTGAGAATCTTTTTGCACCTCTTCATTTTGCCGAGAGCAGGAAGCATCTCATCTGGGGCAGGTCTTTCAATAACACCAAAAACAGAAATGGAGAAGATTTTCCCCCGTCACTTGGTCTCTCTCATTTCTTGGAGTCTGAGATGGTTCACTTAGGAAATGTCTCCAGGAGCAGGGAGGATCAGCTTCCAGCTTGCGGCAAGGAGATGCTCACATGACCTGAGCGAAGTAACATGACCTTTTCGAAACCCAACAGCGATCAATAAACTGAGCCTGGGTTTTATGCTTACTTTTTTAACGATGTCATTTAATTTTTTTTTTTTACTCATGCCAGTGAGGGAAACCCAGCACTCTTGAACACTGCTGATGAGAGGGAAAATTGATAAAACTTTCTGGAGAGCAAGTTTCGTAAAAACGCATAAACTGTCTCGGAAATTTCACCTTTCGGAGTTTATCCTGAGGAAGTCATCGGAGAAAGGCACCCAGGAGGAAGGTGGTCAGCCCAGCATTGTTGCTGGCAGGAAAACACTGGAAATAACCTGAACATCAACAGTAGGAGATTGGTTGTGAAATTTAGCTATATCCATGCACTGGAAGATTAAGCAGCTGCTAAAAATTATGTCCTTCCTTGTTCCCTCCCTCCCCCCCCCACTCCCTTCCTCCTTCTACACATGTGCCTTCTACACCTCTTTTGAGCACTTACTAGGCCCCAGACACTGTATATCTAAGTGGGTTGATGTAGATATTTATGACGTATCAAATAAATACATAATTAAATAAAATGAAATACACTAAAACGCCAGCATCGTGGAGGCATTATAGGATCTTATGCTCACAAAGGTATATATATTTGTATGGCAGAATATGAAATAAACTGTTTGAAAGGCCAGACAGGAAAATATCATAGGTCACTTTTCTCTAGATGCTGGGATTATGGATGAGTTCTATGTCTCTTTAGATCTTTTACTTTATCTGCATTCTCTACGTTGCCTGTGGTGAGATTGTTTCATGTGTCATTCAAGGTCAATGAGGCCCTGCATGATTTGACCCGAGTCGCTCCCTCCCTGCCTTCTTCTCCTATCAAGGTTCACCCGGCCTGCTCCACCCTAGATACAGCATCTCTGTTCTTCAAACACGTCAAACTTGTTCCCACCCCGGTGCCTTTGCACGTGCTATTCATGCTGCCTGGAACACTCTTTCCCTAGGTCTTTGCCGGTTCCTCCTGGTCATTCTGGTCTCAACTCAAATATCCCTTCCTCAGAGAGGATCTCCCTGCCCACTTAATTAAAATTGCCTTGCCCCTGCGCATTCTATCACACTTCTCCATTTTAGTGTCTTCATAGCGTTGATAACTCTGAAATTCTTCCGGTTTTTCTCCAACTTGCTAATTTTTGTCTTTTCCACTTGACTGTAAGCTCTATGTGCACAGGGACCTTGTGTTCTTGGATTCTGAAATAAAACCTGGCACGTAACAAGAAATCAGTAAATATTTGTTGAGTGAACACATTCTGGGCTATATAAAGATTATTTTAAAAATTGAACCCCCCCCAACTCCTCGTATTCTTGCTTGCCAGAGACACATAGGAAATTGGTGACCTTCAGCTGGAGGATTCTCTCTACTCTGCCAGTTTACTGCTTCTGACCTTGTAAGTAAGCCCATGTGGGCCCATATCAGTGAGTGTGCATGCCCTTATCCATTCAGGAGTTGGCATCTACCCACTGGGAGTGAGGCAGCTGAGTTCTCATCCATGGATTGCACCTCAGTGCATATCGAGTGGCTTAGGAGCTTCAGACACCAAGTTGTTATTCTTGATCTGTTCTTGATGTGCTGTGTGGCAGCGTCAAGTTGCTGACCCTTTCTGGGCTGCAGTCGTCTCGTGTGTGTAGTGAGGGGGAGAGCCTATCTGTTTCCAAACTTATAGGGATGATACACCATCAGCAAGCTAATAGCATACCTTATGTGCTCTTTTTATATCTGTCGTATTCCCTTTTGGGCATCATTAACCCCATTTCAACCTCTCAGACCAGGCCAGGATGGTGGGAAGGGCAAAGAAATAATATTTGAGCAAATCCTGTATGAACCCCATGTTAACTTCATGACAACATCTTGAGATATAATTATCCCCATTTAGTAGATGAGGTCACTGAGGTAATGACTTGCCCAGGGGCTCATAGTGAGCAAGGGACAAAGCAAGATTTGAGTCCGCGTCTCTTACTGTAACAGCAAGGCAGGTGCACTCCAAGTTATAAAGATGCGCAATTCTTCATGGATGCTCATTTCCTTGTCAATCAAGCCAGGCTGCTCAGCAACCAAGACCAACAAGGCTCTGAACCACCAGCTTGCTCCCTCTGTATCTGTCAGAATTATTTTTCAAGAGGATCACAAAGGTATAGATTTAAGGAAAAAAGGTTGCAAAATCCTGGCGTCATGCAGCCACATCATATTAAAATCCTCCCCGTTTGATTATTTGTCAGCGGGGCCCGCCCAGCTTCATTCCAAGGGTAAAATTATAGATCGGGAGAGGCCAGCTCTAGGGAAACTTCAGCTATTGGCATTGAGCTGGAGGTCAAGATTTTTAATGCCAGGTCCAGTGCTCTTGGTCCTGGCAGGTGGAGGGCAGGAAAGTGAGCTCCAGTCTTTATTGTTACTTTAAAAAATTTTTTTATTGAGATGAAATTCACATGCCATACACTTCACCGTTTTAAATTGTATAGTTCAGAGACATTTTGTGTGTTCATGATGTTGCGCAGCCACCACCCCTGTCCAGTTTCACAGCATTTTTAGCATCCCAAAGGGAGCCCCTGTTCCAGTGGAGCAATTTGTCCCCTGAGCCCCACTCCCCTCCCCATCCCTCATCCCCAGCCCCTGACGATCGTTAATTTGTGCTTTGGCTCTATGGATTTGCCAGTTCTGGATATTTCAGATAAATGGAATCCTACACCTATGTGACCTTTGTGTCTGGCTCCTTTTACTTAGAATAATGCATTCGAGGCTTGCCTGTGTTGTGGCAGGTGTCCACACTTCATTCCTTGTTATGGCTAAGGAATATTCCATTGCATGGACGGACCACATTTTGTTTATCCATGCATCTGTTGATGAATGCTGGTTTATTTCCACCTTGTGGCTCCTGTGAAGTTTTCTGCTGGGCACATTTGTGGACAGATATTTATTTGAATACCCGTTTTCAACTCTTTGGGGTCTACACCTAGGAGCAGAATTGCTGGGTCACATGGCGACTCTATATTGAACTTTTTGAGGACCTGCTGAACTGTTTTCCAGAGCGACTGCGTCACTTTGCATCCCCCATGGGCAGCATACAAGTGTTTCAGTTTCTCCACATCCTCGTTGTTGTTTTTAATTTTTCTTGATTACAACCATCCTAGTGGGTGTGAAGTGGTATCTCCTTGTGGTTTTGATTTGCATTTCCCTAGTGACAAATGACGTTCAGCATCTTTGCCTGAACTTATTGGCCATTTGCATATCTTCTTCAGAGAAATGTCTATTCAAACCCTTTGCCCGATTTTTAACGGGGTCATTTGTCGTTTTGTTGTTGGGCTCCCGGCCTTCTTGATCTCTTCAACTGTTTTGTTTTGGGGCCCACTGGTGAAGGAGCCAGATGCAGGGACCTGCCCAACTCATCCTTGGACACAACAGTCAGGAAATGAAGGGAGGCTGCCCACGGGGCTCTCCCTCACTTTTTGAGTTTGGCCAAACTTGCCAAGAAGTTTGGAGGGAAGACCCCTCCATAGAATGCTAGAAAGACCTCTGTGATCCTTGCTCACAAATACTCCAGTTCTAGGACATGAGCAGTTCTTCTCATTATGAGAACATTCCACACCCTTAAGTTCCTTTAACCACTTAAAACACTCTATCTCTCATATGGAAACAATATGTACTATTTTCCATACGCTGTAATTATCCCCTTTGATACAACCATGTGCAAAAGTGTGCACAACAAGCCAAGTAGTATCCACCTGGCCAATTTACATATATTTAATTTATTTTTTTCTACTTTAGACTTTGCTTCATGTGTTTTTACGGTCACATTACACAGCATCAGTCAGAGAGACTGTAAACGGAAAATGTAGAGTGATTCCAAATGTCCCTCCCTTTTTTCTCCTTTCTTCCCTGTAATTCCATTAACCCGTCACAGCAAGAAAACAAACCTTTGGAGTCAGGGATATCTCTCAACACCTCTGATGGTGGGTGTGGGGCTAGTTTAGTCTTGGCATCAGGAAGTCCTTGGAAGTTCTGGGAAAAGCCCCATCTTAGCTCACCTCCAGCCACCTGCGTGGGGCTGGAGGGAGGCTCTCCGTGCCAACCCTACTGGGAAGTTAATTCCAGGTCTCCGGAGTGTGATCAGTTCTGCTGGATTCTTCAGTCCTTTGGGGGATGTAGCGGGACTGTAATAGCAAGACCCCGGGGCTGTGGAATCCTAAGACTCATTCTAAGTAAAAAATCATGGGTTTACTACTCCGATGGATGTGGGACCGGGGGTGCATCTCCGAATCAGTCTTGGACTCAGTTTCTTTGACTTTAGAATGGGGATAACAAGAATGCTCACCCCTGCTCTGTGAATTGTGCAAGACTGTTGAATCACAGATGTGTACCTCTGAAACAAATAATGCAATATATGTTAAGAAAAAAAAAGAAGAAGATAGCAGGAGGGGAAGAATGAAGGGGAGTAAATCGGAGGGGCAGATGAACCATGAGAGACGATGGACTCTGAAAAACAAACTGAGGGTTCTAGAGGGGAGTGGGGTGGGGGGATGGGTTAGCCTGGTGATGGGCATTAAAGAGGGCACGTTCTGCGTGGAGCACTGGGTGTTATGCACAAACAATGAATCATGGAACACTACATCAAAAACTAATCATGTAATATATGGTGATTAACATAACAATAACAATTAAAAAAAACTAATCATGTAATGTATGATGATTAACACAACAATGAAAAAATGTAAAGAAGAATGCTCACCCTCTGAGGTTGTGTGCCGTATCGAAAACCCATCTTGATCGAGTACTTATTAAGGACCAAGCACCAGATGCGATGTTTTATGACACCTTTGCAATTTACCCCTTGCCACAATTCCACCTAGATGTCCCTTTTAGCTCCATTTTACAGATGGGGAAACTGAGGCCTGGGGACATTACTTTGACTTGGCCAGCTTCACAAAGATTAGCACCCCACCTCCTTGGTGTGACTATCTTCTGGACCCTCCCGTCTCTCGGATGACATAAAGTGCGTCCCCCTCTTGGAGGGGCTCCAGCAGATGGTAGCTGGGTAGTGCAAAGGTCCCAGCACATAGTATATGTGCTGTGCTTATCCATTTTCTTCCCTTTATCACTCAGAATGAATCCTGCGCCAGGGGCCTCTCTTGGAGACTGAAGTTCAGGAGGGCAAAACGGAGTTCTGTATGGGATTCGCCAAACCTTGCCAACAGCTTTCAAAGGTTTCGGGGGGTCGACAAAGCCCCTGAAGAATTTGGCTTTGAGAAGTTTCCCCTTCGTTTCTAAATCCGTGGACAGATTAGGCAAAATGGAATCCGTATGTTTCTGATTCATTTACACTTAACTCATCAAAATGTTCCTTTTTATGAGCTATTTGATGTCCAGAAAGCCTTTTGAGTAGATTTTATAAGCCTTTTAAAGACTTTTCTCTTAGAAACAGGCGGTTGCATTTTGCCAAGAATAAACAAACTTGAACCTCAAAAGTGCAGAGCTTGCCAAGGACCCCGATGCCAGAGGGCAAGTGTGCGAAGTCACCCCTTCCTCACTCCTGACACCTTCTTCCATTTCTTCCTTCCCCACCCCTTACCCCCAATTTTGGCCCCTCTGGTTTCTTTGCAGAACTTTTGATCCCAGTTCCGAACATTTGCACCTCTTTCCAAACCGAGTTCTCTCGTAGCTTCTCACCCTTAGCCGGAGCAGCCCCCAGCCATCCCATTTCTTGTCTCTTGCTGCCCCATTACCTGCCCGAGGGCAACCCAGAGCACATGAAAAGGTGCAGTTAATTCCCAGTCACTCTGAAATCAATACCCACATGTGCATTCCTCACCTGGCCATGTGCAAAGAGCTCTCATTATTCCATGTGAGTTTTATAACAAGGGCGGGCGGGAGAACCTTTCTGATCCCATGTTATAGTCCAGGAAACTGAGGCTCAGCTGTCCTAAGTGATTGGCTTAAGACCACCTGGCTCGAAGGTGCTGAATTCTTCTTGTCTTTGTCCACTCAGGGGGACTTAGAAACAAGAGAAATTGATTTCTTACAGTTCTGGAGGCCGGGACATCCAAGATCAAGGTGTGGGCAGACAGGGTGTCCAGGGAGGTTTCCTAGTTCATAGATGGCCACCTCCACCTCCTTGCTGTGTTCTCATGTGGTAGAAGGGTCAAGGCAGCTCTGGGGGGTCTCTTCCATAAGGGCTCTCATCCCATTCGAGGACTCCACCCTCATGACCTTATCGCTTCTAAAGGCTCTGCCTCCTAACATCATTGCACCGGGGATCAGGTTACACGTATGAATTTGCAGGGGCACCAACGTTCAGTCCCTAGCTGTTCCAAACTCTTCTGTTCGGTCTGGTTTTGCTGTGCCACAGCGAAGAACGACTCGAAAGGCCATCTACAAAGACTACTGAGGGTCTGATTTTTTCTAGGGTGTCAGAGCTAAAGAAGGGCCCTGGGCATCAAAGAGACGTTAAGTCTGTCTGCTGTTAATTCCTCGCAACGGTCTTGAGGGTCGGCTGGTGTTATTTCTATTACGTAGAAGAGAAAACGGAAGTTCAGAAATCACCTAAGTCATTTATATGACGCCGTGCAGGTAGGCCAATGGGAGAAGGCACTGGGAAGTAGCTTTGGCTAGTCCTGGTTTCCAGAAGATGGCACGGATGCCCCTGGTAGGTGTGGCTAACTCCAGGTCACCCAGGAGTGTGAAAATAAAGGATTCCAAACCTCACCATGAGAGTGTTTCCCCTTTGCAAGCCTCTTTCAGTTCTCACCGGCACAGAGAAAGTCCCAGTTTGGTGCTGGTGTGTCTTTAACCCTTTCTGTTCCCCACTTCGTCATATAGAGAGAATAGGTGTCATGCTTAGAACCTCCCACCAAAAACAATGTGTATCCAGGATTTATAATAGCTTTGCTTTTACAGCTTTTCTTTCTAGAGGTTCCCTTTCCCTTATGAACATGACCCTGGATTTATCCATATCATAGTGAGATACAATTTCCTTCTAAAAGCATTGACTTAAGATACTTCTTCTTAAGTGAATACATGACTTTGCAGATGGTGAGTATGGCAAAAATGTTGGAGGTAGTGCTGAAATGACTGATGTTTAGGAAACACACATCAAGTCCATTTTACAGATAGTGAGATCGAGTCCCTAGGGAAAAGTCACTGGCTCAAGAGAGAGCGGGAGGTCAGGGTAAGAACTCAAGTGTTCTGGTCAACTTTGGTAGTTCAGAGCATGTCCTGGATGGCATTTGCTTGGACATCTTTAAAGTACTTGGGTTGTGGCATGCCTAAGTCTTGCCACTGATAATTGTCAACGTTTGCTGAATGAGGGAGTGGGTAGGCCAGTGAGGGAAGGCATGAATGAATGAATGAAGGACACATTTGATGACTACCTTCCTAATCTATGAATTGAAGAAAGATATCTTAAAAGGGATCAGGCCAGGCTGGGCTGAATCCCAAGTTATCTTAAGTCCTCTAAAATATGGAGGTGCTTCTTTAGTCATAGACAAGTGGTTCTTCACTGAGGGTGAGTTTGGTCCCCCATTTTCTGGGGACATTTGGCAATGTCTGGAGATATTATTGGTTGTCATAATGGGGGGCAGGCTGTATGCTACTGGTGTCTAGTGGATACTGGTCATGGATGCTTCTAAACATTCCATGATTCACAGGATAGCCCCCCAACACAGAATTATCTGGCCCAGAATGCCAATAGTGGCTAGGTTGAGAAACTCTGTTTTAAGTACCTAGTGGAGTCTTGGAGTCTTGAAGGTAGATTGGGTCTGAGGATGTCCTGAAGTGGTACAGTCTTGCTGAGTCCTTAAAAATACGGTTTTCTTCCTGGCCAGCTGTCATTTAGCAACACTTCCCAAATTTCACTTTTGCTGACTGGGGCATAGACATGACGCACAGATACACATTTATAAAAAAGTATTGATCAACACAAGTAGTAATTCATGGATGTGATAATCTTTGACCATTGCTGTGACAGTCCAAAAGTATGTTTGATTTCAGTATCCACCATTTATACCTGAAATTGCCCGCCAGAAGCTCTGTGGATTTCTGTAAGTTATCTGTTTCATTTTGTGTTGGAGGGGAGTATTTTTGGTGAAATCTTCTCTAGATAACTTCAAAATTATTTTGCCTGTTAGTGCTTCAGATGCTGCTCAGAGTTTAAAGCCTACCGTGTGCCACTCACATCAAAGAACCAACCACAGTCAGTGGTGCTGATCCGTTTGTGTGTGGACCTCTCGCCCCAGACCGTGTGCTCCGTGAGTGTGTACCTTGCGGAAAGATAGGGAGATGCACCTTGCATCTTGCCAGCCACCTAAGAAGGCATTAGTAAATGTTTGCGAATTATTTAATGAATTTATTTAATGAATTTTAATGAAAATATTATTTAAATGAATAAATCCTATTTCTTAAGTGGTGACACAAAGTTATGATTTTCTCTTTTATGGATCAAAAAAACTGATATTCAGGTGAGTTAAGTTACTTATTCAAGGTCACAGAGCTAGAGCCATGGAAGAAGACTGCAAGGCGTGCTACTGATGGGAGCGAACTGGCCTTTCCATCCGTCTACAAAGAGCACGTGCCCGGGTCGCATCTCTGCGAGGCTGAGGTCTGTGTATCCCACTGGAATATTCATCCATCCGGAGCAGTGAAATCCTCAATAGACAGAGAAAGAACAGAAAAGCAGGAGTGCTTTCTAGGCATTAACCTTGAGGGACCAGAGTCCTGGGTCATACTGATTGTCTTTGGGATACTTATTTTCTAAGAACCTCAGTCTCTCTTTTTTTTTTAATTTTTTTATTGTTATGTTAATCACCATATATTACATAATTTGTTTTGATGTAGGGTTCCATGATTCATTGTTTGTGCATAACACCCAGTGCTCCATGCAGAATGTGCCCTCTTTAATACCCATCACCAGGCTAACCCATCCCCCCACCCCCCTCCCCTCTAGAACCCTCAGTTTGTTTTTCAGAGTCCATCGTCTCTCCTGGTTCGTCTCCCCCTCTGACTTACTCCCCTTCATTCTTCCCCTCCTGTTATCTTCTTCTTTTTCTTTTTTCTTAACATATGTTGCATTATTTGTTTCAGAAGTACAGATCTGTGATTCAACAGTCTTGCACAATTCACAGTGCTCACCGTAGCACATATCTTCCCCGACGTCTATCACCCAGCCACCCCATCCCTCCCACCCCCGACCACTCCAGCAACCCTCAGTTTAAGAACCTCAGTCTCTTGATCCTCCAAAATGGGCACAGAGTATTTGCTTCAGAAGCTTGTCATGAAGGTAAATTGAAGTAATATGAGCAAAACCCAGGTCTCAGGTAGGTGGTAGGAACTCTGAAAAATGTGAGCTCTTTGTCACCTGTGCATGGGTGTAGCATCACCCTTTAAAGAAAGAGAACAACATTTTCCATTTGTGGGGACTCATAGGAAAATAGCAACTGAGTGGGAGAGAGACTGAGAGCCAACTTTTCTTCCCCTGGAACACTGTGAAAAATTAGCTCTTTTGCTTAAGAGCACACAGACCCTTGAGAAAAGACATAAAACATGAGCAGAGAGCAGATGCTGGGAAAATGCCATCTTTTTATTGGGACTATTATAGGGAAATATATGAACTGTATAATGCCATCATAAATACAGTTATTTGTAACGTCAAAGTAACAATGCCAGCCACAGTGCTTATCTCTTTCATTTTCTTCTCTTGAAATGCTTCATATCCAAGCATAAAATCACAGGAAAATGTGAATACTGTTTTCATTCATTAGGGATTCATAGTGATATATTAGCAACGTTACCCTGCGTTCTTCAGTATGAGGTTCTTTGCCTCTCTGCAAAAATATTTGTTCTTCTTTTTGTCTAAGTGGCAAAGCTTTTTCATTTAAAAACGTTTGAAAAAGAATGAAGTGCTGGAGTGCGTATCTTGACAACTATCAAATGGCTCTCAGCCTCCCCCCGCCCGCCCCCCCATTCCATCTTCCAGTTGGCGTGAGAACCTACTGTTTCCACCAAGGAAGCAGGTTGGGAGGAAATCACAACTTATTAGAGCAGAGTTACTGAAGTTGGTTTGAAAAGACAAAATTGTTAATGTGCTCGGTTCTTTTTACATCTACTCTTTCTAAAGAGTTTGTCACATACACACTGACACGGAGTTCAGACATCTGGTCGACTCAACTCATGATTTCAGACAGAGACTATGTTTGTGCATCTCAGAACATTTGGTCAACTGTAGAGAGAAAGAGATATGTACACACACACACACACACACACACACACACACACACACACACATACCACTAGCACCAACCAACACAGGGAAGGGTATCTGGGCTCCTGAAAGATGTTGTTGACCATGTAATAATTTCTAGGAATAGGGACAACACTCCAAAATTCTGGGCTGAAAGGAGCTTGTTTCCCTCCGGTTTTCTAAATGTAACATGCGTTTGCCCCCTGCAACTGAATCTGTTTTGGATTTTATTCTAAAATGGAGCAGATTGTCATTTTTTCCCTAATTTTAAGATTTCTTTTATCCTAGGACAAGGAACCTCGCAAATTAATTTAGCTTGTGCAGGGGAATTGGTTTTCCTTCAAGTTTTCAGTTCAATTGTTTAAGACCAGAAGTGGAAATATTGTTTTTATGGACAGAGGAGAGAGGGAAAATGCTGGTAATTGTGTATATGGGTGGATGGGAGGGTGGTGAGCTTAGATGAAATTAACTGTAATACCAGAACATCTAAATTTGAAACAAAGAGACAAAAAGAGGCAGGGTTTTCTGTCAGTCTCTCTCTCTGTTTCTCCCTATCTTTCCCCAAGTCCCCATTATGAAAAGCATCATGCTGACTCTATAAAATTTGGAAAATAGGCAAAGCACAAAGAAAAAAATTTCACCTATAATCTATCAGTAAGAGACAATCACTCTTAAACATTTTGATTTATTTCCTTCAGGTTGAGATAATGCTGTAGAGACAATTTTGAGTCCTTTTTCATCTACTGTCATACCATGAGCATTTTCTCCTTCCATTAAATATTCATTAGAATCATAATTTAAAATGTTTTTGCAATACTTGATCGTACCACGATTTTACCAAACCATTTTTAATTGATGGATATTTAGCTTAAAAAATTGTGTTATTGTAAATATCAGTGTGATGATCGTCTTTAGGCATAAATCATTGTCCCGATCTGAATTCAAAGACCAAAGAAGTTCAGAATGGCTGGTGCATTGAATGTAAGGGGTGAGACAAAGTTGGACTGGTAGGTAAGAAATAGATCTTGCCAGCCCCAGTGTCTCCTGCTAGGGGTTTTGGACTTTATTCAAATAATAATAATAGTCACGATGATGGTGAAGATAATAAAACAGGTAGTATTCAGTGAGTCCTTGCTGCTCACTAGACACTTTCCCTAGTAGTTTTTATCCATCGCATCCTTTGATCTTTGCAACAACCCTGAGCCATAGGGAGGGATTGCAAAACTGAAGTGCAAGAAGTCAAGCCATCTGGCCAAGGTCATAAGGCTGGAGGGAACCGAGACTGTAAAGCTGACATAATTCACCATTTTGGCCCATTCCCTTGTAGCAATAGGGAGCCACTGAAGGATTTTGGTTGGGAGGTGGGGCCATGATGAATGGATTTGCATATTTAAAAGTCTTGCTCTGTCGGTAGTGAGGAGAAGGGATGGAGGAACGAAGCTGGGGAAGAGGTAAGATCCGATCCAAGAGAGGGATGGAGGTAGTGAAAGCTGGTAGCAGTGGGGACAGACGGAAGTGGAAGGATATGAGGAATGTTTGGGAGGTTGGGCTGATAGGACTTAGATCTGGAGACAGAGGCAAGGAAACTTCAAGATGCCTTGCAGATTTGGGCAGCAGGCTGGAGGGTGGGGCACGTGTTGAGACGAAGGCACAGCTGGATGACCTGCCCAAGATCACTTAGCTTTGGAATCAAGGAGGTGGCATTTTGACAACCGGAGCCAGGAGTCTCTGGTTCTGGAGATGGTCTGGGAGAAGCAAGTTGTGCTGAATGAGAGGCCTTTCAATAAAAGGAGGAGATAAGAACAGAGCCAGCATTTGAAGGTGGAACCTAACAACACATACTGGAGCATCATCATGTCAGAATGTCGTCCCTTATTTAGAGGGCCTGGAGTACGGAGCTGAGAGACAGCAAGGGATGCCCCATAGCGGCGATCCGCTGCTCAACATGCACACACCTTCTGTGCATGGGGAAGGGCCAGGAGATGGGAGGAGATGGCAGGTCAGGAGGGGGGTCACCGACTCCAGGAAGCCACTCAGACAGAGGCAACTAACTCTGTTTCGGGGCTTCTGTAAATTCTGTGATGGAGACTTAGGGTCTGTTTATCTTGAGGAGATGGGTCCTTACGACAGGTTAGGCCTTTAAATGTAAATCCGGTCTGAATACCCTTTCTTCTAGGGAGTACTTCGGGCAAATGCGGTGACAGAATGGGGATAAAGTAGCGGTTCTGGAGAGGGGCCATTCTAAATTTGAATCCAAGGGGTTCCATTTTTTTTTTTTTTTTTTTTTGGTAAGGATGGGAATGGCATTTTGACTTCCTTGAGCATTCATTTATGTAGCCATAAAACGGGGATAATATGGTTACCCTATAATGAAATACACCGTTGACCCTTGAATAATGTGGGGGTCAAGCCCGCCTTGAAGTTGAATGTCCGAGGATAACCTGACTCCTGGAAAACTTAACTCCTAGTAGCCTACTGTTGACCAGATGCCTTACTGATAATATAAACAGTTAATTCACATATATTTTGTATGTTCCATGTATCATATACTGTATTCTTACAGACAAGTAAGCAAGAGAAAAGAAAATGTTATTAGGAAAATCCTAAGGAAGAGAAAATACATTTGCAGTACTGTACTGTCTTTGTAGAAAAAAGTCTGTAAGTGGAGCACACAGTTCAAATCTGTGTTGTTCAAGGGTTAATTATATCTGTGCCTCTATCTCCATCTGTATATTTATATCCCTGTAACCATAGAGCTTGTGATGTATAAAATACGTCAACATGAACTCCGTTTTCTTTTCCCTACTATCTTGACTTGACTTTCTTCTCCACTTTGAAGACCTTGATTCTCCTGTTAGTGTTCCTGGGCTTGTCATTTTGTGGTTGCTAATATGAGGGTTAGCCCCTGCCAGGCTGGTGGATTATCTAATACTTGTGTAGCTCTTTATGATATTCGCATGTAGTGGTCCTTCGCAGAGCTCTTTCACTTCGCAAAGCTCTTTCGCTTAACACTTAGGTGTTAAGAACATTTCCATTTAACTGATGAGGAAACTGAGTCTCAGAGAGGTAAAATGACCAGCCCAGGCTTCAGAAAAGGTGCAGTGGAAACTTAGACCCAGGTTTTGAAAGCTTGGATTCCTTATTCTTTATATAACCCATCCTTCTTCTCCTCTGCACTCCCAGGGGGAAGGGAAGCCCTGACCTCCAATGCAAACTGTCCCTAAGTTTAAAAATAAAGTACTGTATTTTCCATGACCACAGTCCTCTGTGGCCTGGGAATGGGTTGCACTAGCCAGGATTTCACCCTTATTCCTTCTCACATGCTGGCAATGACCCTTGGAGCTCAGAGATACCAGCTATAATCCAACTAACCACTGAACTTCTATCCCTTCCTTTCCATCAGCCCTCTCTTTTTGGGCTCAGAAACCCCACCCCTCCATGAATGTCCTTGAGCCTGCAGAGATTGTACACTGTTGTTTGTGTCTACATCTAATGGCCGATGGCCAAGCAACAGGCATCCCGAGATAGAGTGGTTGATATCAAAAACAAAAACAAAACCCGAGGCGCCTGGGTGGCTCGGTCAGTTGAGTGTCTGACTCTTGATTTCAGCTCAGGCTATGATCTCGGGGTCCTGGGATCAAGCCCCAAGTTGGGCTCTGCACTCAGTGGGGAGTCTGCTTGGGATTCTCTCTCTCCCTCTGCCTCTGTCCCTCACCCCGCTCTCTCTCTGTCTCTCTCAAATGAATAAATAAATCTTAAAAAAAAAACCCAAAAAACGAAAACAAAACCCAGAAAAGAGGATTTGGAGTTGGTACAACCGGGGCTTTGGAGTTAGATAATCCTGGGGCTGGGTCTGAGCTTTGCCATTCTCAGCTGTGTGGCTTTGTGCAACAGTGTTTTGTTTTGTTTTTAAATATTTTATTTATTTATTTGAGAGAGAGAGGGCATGAAGGAGAGCCAGAGGGAGAAGCAGACACCCTGTTGAGCAGGAAGCCTGACGCGGGGCTCGATCCCAGGACCCCGAGGTCATGATCTGAGCTGAAGGCAGATGCTTGACCGACTGAGCCACCCAGGCGTCCCTTTGTGTGACATCTTAACTTCTCTGACACTCAGTTTCCCCATTCACTAGATTGGAATGTGTAGGCTTGCAGAGATTTTCATCTGTTTTGCTCACTCCTGCATCCCCAGGACTGAGAATGGTACCTGAGACATAGTAGTTGTTCTGAAAATGTTTGTCAAACAAACTGTTGAATAAATCTGTCAAACAGAACTAATAATAGCTCCCTCCCAGAGGTGTTGGGAGGATGTACCGAGAAGAGGCATGTGCGGTGTGGAGTCTGGCATCTGTGAGCGTGCCAGTCACGGTAGCTGGTATCCTCTTTGGAGTAGCATGATGTGGTTCCATTAAAAAAGCCACAGTATAAAAATACAGAATAAGGTGCTTTGTAGGGCTCCTGGGTGGTGCAGTTGGTCGGGTGTCCAACTCTTGGTTTCGGCTCAGGTCATGATCTCAGGGTGTTGGGATTGAGCCCCACATTGGGCTCCACGCTCAGCGCTGAGTCTGCTTAAGACTCTCTCCCTCTGCCCCTCCCTGTGCTCTCTCTCTCAAATAAATAAACAAATCTTAAAAAAAAAAAAAGAAGGCACTTCGCTGAAAGTCCCCATGGGCAAGGGAGGCAATCGTGGCTGCCGATGTACAGAGAGCAGTGTTCTTGTGAAAGAAGGGAGAGGTCTTGTTCTGTTGCCTCCAGCTCCTATGGCTGGACCACCTCCGCCCCAAGTCCTAGTGAGTTGAAAAAATGTTTTTGAAGTGCGCAAGCGAAGAGGCAGGACTTCAGATTTGGCTAGAGGCTCCGTGTAGTTAGAAGGGAGGCTGTTGCAATGGAGGAAACCAGAGATTTCAGTAATTAAAGACCCTACTGCATTTGCAGAGGAGCGCCGAGGATTTGGACTTGGTGTTCAGCCAATTGTCAGTTTGGGTAATTGTGCTTTGATGACCTTGAGGTCTCCCTGGGGATTTCAGGAGATGTAGTTATGTCTCACGTCTCCTGAAAGCCCTCAGCTTCTGTGCGGAGGGGCCATGTGGCAACAGTGGGAGGAGAGGTTGGGTTTATCTTTGGGAGAGTCAGTTCCGTTGGTGAGCAAAACCAACACTTGACTCACAACACGGCTTTTGCAACACAACACTACCGTCCAACACTACATCAGAGTCCAACTCAATGATACCCCTGAACAGACATAGCATTGTGCACCACCACGTCTTCTGAAATGATACCATAGCTCAACATGGCACCAGGGATCAAAATAACATATGGCAACACAAGATTACATGCCGATATTCTCCACTCTGGGAGTCATACAAACCCAACAATGTCTTCGACACAGCACGCTTCAACACAGTGTCTCATTCAAATGCAGTGTAGCTAAGAAATCAGTCTTCAACCCAGTGTGGCTCTCCCCAAGACAACGATGGCCCAACAACCCCCAAGGTGTCCAGTGCTGATTCAGCAGAGCATAATTGGCCCAACGCGATGGAAAGAGAACAGCAAATAGAACTATTGCTTTGGAAAACCCAGTCTCTCTCCCAACCACTTTGTGGCCATGTGTGACTGGGGTTTTCCCAGCCTTGGAAATGAAGAAACCAAAATCTACTCCTTTGGATTTGCCAACAGGCAGTAACTCCTCTGACCTTGACTGTTGTCTTTCTTTCTGCTTGTCCCCTTGGCCACCATTTGGCTTGGCTAACCACGATCGGGATGTTGGTGCCAACTGGGGCCTTGGAGACAGCTCCGAGAGAGAGCGTTGGAGGGAAGGTGCCAGGCCCGGGGAGCGCTGTGGATGGGAATTCTCGGCATTGCTGGAAAGGGGGCTGTCCACTGGCAGCTCTGTGTGGTCTGCTCATCCATCCAAGACAAACCCCAAACCCAACACTTGATATGGCAGACGGGAAAAAATAGAATAAAGTTTGTTCTCTTTTTCAAGGAGTGGACGCAGGGATCCCAGGCTGGGCTTCCAGTGTTGGTCTTTTTCCTTTTTAAACAAACCGCCTGGCTTTTAAGATCTTCAAAATCCCATTAAAGGCTTTTACCCCTTCATATATTGGAGGCGTCTGATGAAAGGGGGTAAGGGGAGGGAAAAGATAATGGGGCCTCAGAGAACAGAGACCAGAGGCCTTAATTTCGCCTGTCTCCCCTGCCGATAATGGTGTTGGATGTAAACACTCCTCTGGTGAATGCTGGAGCGTGATTACAGGATGGCTGGGGAAAGAGGAAGTGTTTGCAAACCGCAAGGAGGAATGTCGCCCTTTGAAGGAGTTTGGCATTTATGTTTTGCCCCCTCCGCTGTCCCCCCACAACCCCGACCCTACCGCTTTTCTCCACGGCTTTCTTCTCTGGGTTCCTGGTACTGTAAACACAGTGACAGAAATTAGATGTGGGCAAATCTGTTAAACATTTCATGTCGAAGTGGGGCTGGTGTTTGTCTCACTCTGCGGGATATGCGAGACGAAGCTAATAACTTCGTAATGGGTCTTTTGTTTTTGTCTGGGGACCGGTGGGAGGGAAGTGGAGGGCAGGGGCCAGGACTGAGGAGGGGGATGCTGGCTAGAAATTGGGGCCAGACTGCTGTTATGGAAGCAACCCAAGCTTCCAGCATGGTGGGGGCCAAGCAGGCAGGGCAAGTTCTCGAACCCTCCTCCCCCCGGCTCGGGGGCCTTCGGGAGGGCAGCCAATGACCACCACCCGGCAGCAGGCTTCTTGCCCCTCGCCTTCTGGGGCATGCTCTCTGGTCTCCCAGTTACAAAGCACCTCTTCTTGACAGCTTCCTGCTGCGGACTTCTGCTGCTGCCTTCATTTGTTTCATCCGTGAAATTCCCAGTGACGTCAATGGGGCTCCATGTGCAGGACACGTGCAATCCGTGGGACCACGCAGCGACGCCAGGGAGCAGAGCGTTGGCTCTGTGGATTTTATGCCTACATGTTTTGCTGTCTGGAAACGTCTGCCTGGGATCAAGTTCATGTTCTTAATTCTGCTCAGATGGTTGGGGTGGGAGCCTAGAAACCCACAGCTGGAAGCTCCGTCAAGCGGTCCTTTAATTAATTCAATGAATACATATTGAGGGCATGCTATGTGGCTGGTGGAATGAGATGTTGGGGAGAGCATGGGGAGGAAGAGGAGCTTCTTGGCCTTTGCCTTCAGGGGGAGTGGAGAGTCCAGTGTGTTGCACATTAAGTCAACAGTTTCACAAATGATGATTTAATCATAGCATATTAGGAGCTACAAGGAAAGAGGAAGCCAGATGGGAAAAAATGGGGTGTCTCATCTAGTCTGGGGGAGAGGGGCAGGTCCAGTGGTCCATTCTTGATCTTTAGTGGGACAGACGTTTACTCCAGGGATTTGTAACAGGGGGTCTAGAGACACTTCATTCTCAGTACGTCCGTTGTCTTCTAAGCCATCCAGAGTAGATGCTTCTTCCTATCTTGTCCTGAAATTTTCCAAGGATGGAACTACCCACATCCTTTTACGAGAGCTGGTTTTGGTGTTATAGCCCTCCTGGCTGTGTGCCTAGCATCATTCTGGTGCTTTCATATTAATTTTAACTACAATTAACAAGAGGGGAGGCATTTGGTGTCCACTTCAATAAAGCATGTGTTGACGAGGCAATGTTGCCATACATGAGTTGATATCATTTTCACTGAAGCCTTCAGTGAGGCAACCACAGCTCAGAGAGGGAAGGTCAGTTCCCCAAGGCTACACAGCTACTCAGGGATTGAATCAGGATTCCAACCCAGGACTTCAAACTCTTAGTCCACAGTCTTCCCTAGCAGTACCCTGCCTTTCATAACCTTTTACGTAGACTGTTACTATCATTGGATTTTAAATCCCTAGGGGCCAGGGTTATACGTTTTAACGTCTTGGTCATCAACATCCTCAAAAATATACGTAGAATTTACTATGTGGCAGTTCTGTGCCATCCCTGGCGATACTTCATACTTCCTTATGCCCACTTATAATCTCTTCTCTGTTGCTGTCTGTTAAAATTCCGTTTATTGTGGATGATATGGTTTTAACCTGAGTACTGAGCCCTTGCCTTCCTCAGATTCCATGGCTATGTTCCCTTTCATTTCCTCTCAGGACTGTCACCTCATTGGCCATTTTTGCTGCTCTTGTACATACATCCCTTTAGTGTCTCTAGTTCCTGCTTGCACAAAACCAGACAAGGGGATTCAGAAGGTGCTGTGGTAGAACCTCCCAGAGGGAATCACATCAAGAAGAGCTATTTTCAAAATATTAGCAGAGTTGAGATGCAGGCTGCTCACAAGCTACAGGGGCTCAAGGGAGCTCTGGCTCTGTCCGGTCAACTGGAGAACATGGGGTAGATGAATGATTGTCACACTTTCTTTGCTAGTCTTGCTTGGAGAAGTGGAGTCAAATTTCCCTCTTCTTGAACCTGACCTGACTATAGTAACTGGCTTGGTCAACAGAATGTGCTGGAGTGCTATTTAGGGCTTCTGGGGCTAGGACAGAAGAACCTTGCAGCTTCCTCCTGAGCCTCTTGGAATGCTTGCTCTTGGAACCAGCAGCCAGGGGGTGAGGAAGCCCAAGCAGCCCATGAAGGGTACATATGGAAGGAACCAAGTTCCCAGGCCACCATGACAGCCTTGCCATGTGAATGAGTCATCCTGGAAGTGAATCCTCCATCCCCAGTTGAACTATTCCATTTAACTGATGGCCCACGGACCAGAGATGAGCCATCTCCGCTGAGACATGGGTTACAGATCTGTGAACAAAATGAATGGCGGTTGTTAAGTTGTTACGTTTTGAAGACGATTCGTTACACAGGAATAGATACACTGCAGTGGAAGTTTCTTCTCCTCCAAGACTGGTTGTCTTGTCTCACTGAAGCAAGGCAGGGGCTGAGCCGTGGGAAGATGTGAGCAATTTTCAAGATTCCCTTCGCTGAACCTTGCTTTTCAAACACGGCTCTAGCCTTAAGAGCTTTTTTTGGGAATTGATGTGGAAGGTGATTGGCTAGAGCTTTGGGTCTCCTTTCTTCCTCTCCTTTAACTTTTATGTACTGGGATCATAATAATGGCCAATAGCCAGACATTTATAAAGCACTTTTATAGACAACGTGCACTATCCTAGGCATGTTCCACACGTTAACTCATTTATTCTTTGTAACAACCCTTGAGGTACCTACTATCCTACTATTATTGTCTCCATGCTATAGAAGAGAAAATTGAAGCATGGAGAGATTAAATAGCTTTCCTGAAGTTATTTCCTCTTAGTAAGTGGCAGAACAAGAATCAAATCGAGGATCAATGCTCTTAAAACAGTTCTCTGTATTCTTTTGGCCTACGTTTTAAAGTGAACCAATTTAGGAGATTCTCTGCCAAAATAAGTGCCCCAAAAGATTGTACGTGTACATAGTTTTAAGTATAAAAAATTTATGTAATATTTATTCAGTATTATTAATTGGTTAAGTGTGTATTAGTAGGTATTTGAGTATTAAATATTTACTTAATATTTATTAAGTATTATTTTCTTTTTCTTTTTTTTTTAAAGATTTTTATTTGACAGAGAGAGACTGAGAGAGAGAGAGAGAGAGAGAGCACAAGCAGGGGGAGAGGGAGAAGCAGATTCTCCACCAAGCAGGGAGCCCGAAGTGGGGCTCGATCCCCGGACCCCGGGATCAGGACCTAAGCTGAAGGCAGATGATTAACTGACTGAGCCACCCAGGCGCCCCAGTATTAAGTATTTTCTATGGCTGGTCACAGTTCTAGAAATAGGAGTTAGAAATAATTTAGTAATAATCACAGGTAGGCATTGCGCTCAATGCGTTACTAAAATAACATTCTTTCATTTGATTTAAGCAACAATCATGTAAGGTAAGCACTATTCTTTCCCCCATTTTACAGATGAGAAAATCAAGGCTTAGAGAAATCAAGGAACTTGCTTGAGGCCCCATGCGTGGTCCAACCATACAGTTTGTGTTCTCAGCTACACTGTGCTTGGGTGTTGCCCTCTGGTTTTTTCAGTCGACTGGGGGAGAACAGACCAATGAGCAGAGGCAGTATGAGGCCACATATATTTTATAGTAGAGATGTATAAGATGAGACAAGTGAGACAAGACAAGATGTATGAGATGCTGGGTCAAGAGGGGAGAGGGGAGCACTTTGCCCAGGGAAAGGGGAAGGATTTTTTTTTAGAGCTGGTGATAACTCAGCAACTGTCTGAGCCATGGGATTCTGCCAGTCACACACAGGAGGGCATTCCAGGGGCAGGCAAAGGTGAGGTGGGGAGAGGGTACAGCAAGTAAAAAGGCGAAGAAACTACAAAGAAATGGCACATAAGGGGAAGTAGCAACGGAATCGCATCGCTGTGGAAATCACTGGACAAGGGTGCTGGAGAAATGGGCAGAGCAGATCGAGAAGGAAGTTTGACGCCATACCAAGTACTTTGGGCTCATCTCTGCCAATGACAGTGCTCTCAAGGCAGTGGGCGCTGGCGCAAAAATAAGGGGACGTCAACCTGAACCTGCCTCTGATCCAGCCATCTTGGCTCCAGCCCCTACCCAGCTGTTCAAAAGCAGCATTTGCAGAACGCAGAGGTCTCTGCGATTCATAGAAGTCTGTCTTGCGCCCCCAAGAACACATCATTTATTTCCTATAAGTGCCTGTCTCCCTCTTCCTTAAATATGCTCAGGGTTACAACTTTCTCTGCTTCCTGGGGGAGTTGCCCACCCCACACAGTAATTACTCACTCCATAAAGGCTGTCTCCAACCCTCCTTCTCAGCCCGTTTTTTCCTGACCCTTTGCAGTGACCAGTTAAAGGGTAAGCACGCTGCTTCTCTGCTTGTTAGAAACGGCCGCCATTTTGGATCTCACCTGGAAATGGACGCCCCTGGGGGAAAGCATCCCTCTCCTGCCCCTTCCTTTTCTTAGTTTGAAGTCAGTGTAATTTATTTTGTGCCTTCCTGCTTCTTTTCTACACATCCAACCAGGAAAATGGAGATTTATTTCCTTATAACTTAATTATAAAATTGATCTCATGCCCAAGTCTTGTGATGTTGAGATGGATTGGGGGTGGTGACTACAAGCTTCCAAGCCATGAATATGACTGTGAATACAGCTTCATTTAATCTCTTTGGGTGTCATTCTTCTCACTGGTGAAATGAAGACGTGGTCCCTGCTCAGTGCATCACTCTCACAGCCAGTGAGGTAGACGGAACAGATAAGGAAACGTTTCTCCCACACTGTAAGGCAAGCTAAAGATATAAAGTATCCATAGCCGTGATGTTGGCAGTAGCAGAATCAGGGATAATGATGGTGGTCAGAAACGAGAAAGAATAATTAGCTACGAGCCAGATTGCATGGGTTTGAATCTCACTTCCTCTATATGGATAGCCGTTTGACCTTGGGCAAGTTGTTTGGCCTCTGTGTGCCTCAGTTTCCTCAACTGTAAAAAGTTAACAGTATCTCCTCCAAAGCTTGTTCTAAGACTGAAATCAATGAATGCAGAAGGGCTTGGAGTAGTCCCTGGTACATTGCAAACACTATATGAATGTTTGTTACTGTTATTATACTTTACAACTTGTTTCAACATTTGAATATGGAAACAGTGACTTCCTCTTGTGATAAAAATAGGTCTTCCATTTCAGAAGCTCCTATTCTATAATTCCTTCTCCTGAATCACCAAAACCAGTAATATCGAGAACTTGGTAGTAAATGGACCTCTCCATCCTCAGAAAAGCATATTATTTATAGAAAGGGAGTTTTGCCATCAAGGTCCTAACCACACCAGGCTCTTTCTCTTTTCTTTGTTGTACAATTTTAAGGGCTAAGGTAGTGGAAATTGAAGCAATCCATCACTGATTTGCTTTTAGTAGGGAGCTGATAAAGACTCCTCACACATTTATAGTGAGAAGCCCCTTTGCGGTTTTTGTAAGTGTGCATTTTTATTCATTAGAACCTTTGCTAATAATAGCTCTGATAAAATTATCTGATGAGGTTCAGGCTTGGACTCATGATGAGCCAAAACCAACACTTTAAGAACTCTGGCTTTTTTGGAGTAGGGGGCATGCTATCTATATTTAACTCTCACCTGGTACTCACCCAAGGGATGGTAAAACTTTAAAAAAAAAAAAAGAGGCAAAAAATGTATGAAAGAGATTAAGGCCCGGTATGAAAACTATTTTTACAGGCAGTTTGGCCTCAGCTTTGAAGTTCAATAGGGAGTGATGTATTGCTATCAGCTTGGATTTCACACCTATTCAATTCTGTAGCCAGGTAATGATGAACAACCTCCTTCGGGTATAAAATAATGGAACAAAATTAAGGCAAGCTGTGAAATGGCCCCTTTGCATCTCCCGGAGAGATGTGGATTTGCCCGTGTGTTTAAACTTTTTTTTCCTCCCTTGAATGAGAAAGATGGTGTGACAACATTAAAAAATTAAAAAAAAGAAAAAAAAGATCACTGGAATCCTAACACCCAAAGACAAAACCGTTCCCATGTCTGTGTGGTCCTTGTTAGCCCTGGTCCACATCATATGATCACAGCGTTGCAGATGGCATTTCCTCTTAAATAAATGTTCTTTTTTTTTTTTTTTAAGATTTTATTTTGAAGTGATCTCTACACCCAGCATGGGGCTCGAACTCACAACCCTGAGATCAAGAGTCGCCTGCTCTATCGACTGAGTCAGCCAGGCGCCCTGGTAAGTTTTTATTCTTAACTGGGCATTTTTATCACCTTTCCACCTCACTTTTCCCAAGTGAACAAACACATAAAACCCCAGTATTGCTGTCTTGCTTGGAAAAGGAGAATTGCTGCATCTTGTTTGCTACCATGTGTCTGAGATGGTTCTCGGCTTATAGGATCCAGCTTTGGCTTTTGTCGTTAAGGGTTTTTAGAATGTAGTGAGAATCATGCTCCATTTCTCAAACAAGTTGACCCTTTGCCCGTATGGAAAGTCACCATATTCAAGTTTGGACACAGAAGTTAGTGACTGGCCTTCAGGTTTTTACGCTAGGGCACCATCCACCTTCCCAGATCCTGCTCTCGCACCTCAGACCCAGCAGAGGACCCATGGCACTCCTGAGGGGACCAGGGGGGGCTGCTACCGCACCCGACTCTGGAATTACTCGGGGTTCCCCTCCGGACGGCCCACACGTGCCTTAGGCACGCCAAGCTTGTTCTGGTCTTAGGAGTTCTGTCTCTGCCATTTCCAGATCCTTCCTATCACTTAGGTCTCTGCCCCATTGCCCTGTTATTTCCTCCATGGGACTTGGCCCTCCCTTAGATGACCCTGCCGGTTCATTTGTGCATGTGGGCGAGTGTCTGTTTGTCCCCTGGCTTCAGGTTTGTTTTACTTTTGTACAGCCATACCTGACATCATGCTTGGCACAGGTAGGTTTTTGATGAATAAATGCTCAATGAATGGATGACAGTGTGGCTCACTTACTCAGATGCTGTTCCATTTCAAAACCCCTCCTTCTAAAAAATTAGCAAACTAA
The DNA here is from genome assembly GCF_037043125.1 of Eumetopias jubatus. Classification (NCBI taxonomy): domain Eukaryota; kingdom Metazoa; phylum Chordata; class Mammalia; order Carnivora; family Otariidae; genus Eumetopias; species Eumetopias jubatus. The sequence goes on along the minus strand of NW_028274822.1, from coordinate 82,112,427 downwards.
ATTTTAGAGCTGTTTTAGGCTCACAGCAACACTGAGTAGACAATTCAGAGAGTTTCCATATATGCCCTGCTCCCCCATCAATTCCCCGCCGGGGGACACAGCCTCCCCCACTATCGACAGCCCCACCAGCAGGGTACACTTGTCACGGTCGATGAACCTGCATCGACAGGTCATTATCTCCCAGAGTCTGTGGTCTCCATCCGGACCCGCTCTTGGTGCTACGCATTCTGTGGGTTTGGACTAATGCACAATGACACGAACCCATCCTTGTAGTATTCCTGATTAATTTCACTGCCCCGAAGTCCCGCGTGCTCTGCCTAGTCATCCTCAAGCCCCTTTTAATGTACCTTACAGAGGGACTGGTTGCAGTGGGTTTGCATGGAAACGTTGCTGGGATGGCCGCAGGACCGACACTCGGCTGCCGCCCCGATTCACATTTATGTAGCACCCACTAGTAATGAGTGCACCGCCTTGTTTCCTTCTCCTAACAACCCTGTGTTACGGGGAAGGACACTTCTTTCCAGTTTTCTCAGAGGCAGCTCCCTCATTCACAGCCCCCCTGGCCCTGCCGTCTGGCTCCTCCTCCTTAGCCAGTCCCTCCAGCCTCGGCTCAGCCTTTCTGCTTTCACCCTTGGGACCGCCGGCCCGACGGCACATGCGGGCCAGACCTTGCCGGGGAGATTTATGGGCTCGGTCCATGAAGGTAGAGGAACGCAGCGTCTTTTAGAAATTCAGTGCAAGTCAATGAAGCATGTATTGGAGTCCGTGTGAGGTGCCGGTGATGGGGAGGACTCTGTCTTGGTCTCTTCTGAAACCTGTACAATGTTTTCGTCGTCCCTTCCCCGCCCCTCCCTCCCTGCTCCGTGGGGCCTGGGAACTCCTGCCGGGAACAGGAGGAAGGCGGCTCAGCCGCTCAGCAGGAGCCTGTTTTCAGGGCCTGTGCCTGAGAGGAAGCCTCACTGCCTTAAAGGTGGTCTGGAGGAGGGTGTCCGCGCCCACCACACACCTACCTCCCTGACTATTGGATGGGAAACATGGCACCAGACCCGGGGCACATCACCATTTGCCCATTCTGGAGAAAGGCTCCCAACCTGCTCCTATTTTTGGCTGCCCAGGAGTAGCCAGAGCACCCACAGATCCGTGCATTTAGAGGGGTGTGTGTGTGAGAATTCGTACAGAATCAAGATCCCCTTCTTCTCCGGAGCCTCCTCTTTCCCAACAGCTGCCCTTTGGAAATCTCCTTGGGGCACCATCATTCCCGGACTCTTCCTCTTTACCGGTGGCTGGAGGCTCGATCAAAGCTTACCTGACATCCTCCGAACTTGGTTCCTCCTAGTTACCGCTTAGCTCCCCGCACTGCAGACCTTGGGTCAGCGACAATGTGTCTCCCTGTCCCTCAGCCGCACCCTTTAGGCTCAAGTGAGGCTCCCAGACATTGAATTCCAGCGGGAGTCTCAGTTCTCTCTTGTTCCCAGTTGGCTGTCCTGATGCTCCCTCTAAATTCCCCCCCCTGAACCCCCCCCCCGTGCTCTGTAAGGTCATTTCTGCTCTTCATTTCACATCTGGGGAAACTGAGGCACACCTGTGGTCACACAGCATGTGAGCAGTCCAGCCCCAAGCGCAAATCCCAGATCTGTGTGACTGCAAAGCCTCTTTGTTGCCCTGTGGCCTATATTGGACTCTCCAGACTACTAAGCAACTCGAAGCAAAGTGACTGATTACTGGGTACGAGGATGCCCCCGTCATGGTCTTCTCTTCCTCCCAGAGCCAGCCATCGAGTTAGAGCTGGAACCTCTGACTCATAGCTCAACTGGCATCATCACTTCATGTCTGTTTCTTCATCTGTTAAATGGGCTTAATAATAGCCGAGGTGAGGTGGGCCAGATTAATTACCGTTTGGACAAGTTCTTTGAGATGCCTTGGATGAAAGGTGCTGGGAAAGTGCCGAGGGTTATTAAGGCAGAGACGTTCGTTGTGCCTAATTTAGGATTCCCCGTATCTCCCACTTGGCAGTCTCCACGGTGATCAGTGACTCAGAAAATATTTACCAGGGCAGGCAATACCCCAACATCAGGTGGGACGTATGACAGCAGACGGAGTGGATTGTGAGGGGAATGTTGCCTCAATCCTTGCTGGTGGGCTGTCCTTCCATGTCGAGAGCTGTGACTCCACTGCTCCATGGCCCGTGGCTGGGGCTGATGGATGTAAGTGCAAGACAATATACAGGATAAGCTGAGGATCCGCAGAGTGACTTTGTCCCAGTAGCGTTAGCTCCGGTGGGAACGATGGTGACAGTCTTCTCTGCAGGTGTCCCATGAGCCTGGACATCAAGCAGGCGTGAAATAGGAAGATTTCACAGCTACCTGTACATGGAATAGCTGGGTGACGAGTAGATTTTACACAGTTGTGCCCATCCAGTCTCAGAAAGGCACAACCTGCATGGGAGTATAAACCCCTAGACAAAACAAACCCTCCCCCTTAGTCATTCTACTTCTCTTTTCCTTACACTGTTCAGTTACACTGATGATTATTTTCCAAAGAAACTTTGAATTTGAGAGTAGTTTTAGATTAACAGAAGATTGTGAACATAGTACAGAGAGTTACCATATAGCTCACACCCCATGTCCCCTACGATCCACATCTCATGATGGTATAGTACCTTTCTTGCAGTCGGTGAACCAGCACGGGTATATTATTCTCACTAAGTTCCATACTTTATTCAGATTCACTGTTTTAACCTAATGTCCATTTTTCTGTCCCAGGATCCCATCCGGGGGAACACATTACATTAGTCGTCATGTCTCTTGAGGCTCCTCTTGGCTTGGACAGTTTCCCACACTTTCGTTGTTGGTTTGATGACCTTGACCGTTTTGAGGAGTTCTGGTCAGCGATTTCATAGACTATTTCTCAGTTGGGGTTTGTGGAATATCTCCCAGTTGAGAATCTCAAATGATTTTCTTATGATTAGACCGAAGTTATGTGTTTGGGGCAGAAAGGCCACATAAGAGATGAATTGTCATTCCCATTACTGCCCATCAAGGGTGTATATATATATATATATATATTTATTTATTTATTTTTAAAGATTTTATTTATTTGACAGAGAGAGACACACAGAGAGAGGGAACACAAGCAGGGGGAGCGGGAGAGGGAGAAGCAGGCTTCCCGCTGAGCAGGGAGCCCGATGCGGGGCTCGATCCCAGGACCCTGGGATCATGACCTGAGCCAAAGGCAGACCCTTAACGACTGAGCCACCCAGGCGCCCCAAGGGTATATATTTATTGCTGTTAACATTTGTCATGTGACTTTGATAGCGTTTGTCAGGAGCCGATTATTTTTGCATTTATTTTTCTATCATGAAACATTCCAACTCTATAGGAAAAATGCGATTTAATTGCTTTGTTGTTGTATATTTTAAGCTTCATGAGGACTTGCTCAGGATGTTTCTCTTCAACCCATAGTTCTGTGCTCACTGAATACCTAGATAAAAGTAGGAAATGAGTCTTGGTTAAAAAAAAAAAAACTTGAAGAAGATAGATTGTCCACACTAACATAGGAGAAGTAGGTATCAGTGTTTGGTGGATGAATGGATGGATGGATGAGTGAATGGTGTCTTCTGCATATCCAAAAGAATGACAGACCAACAGGCTGGGCTATTCTGGTCCATAGTGTAGCATATTTCTCCCTATAGTGGAGGGAGTTGACAATTGCCATCGATTTTCACCCAACCTATACCTCCTTGCTTTTATCTCCTCTGTACCAAGTAAGTGCCTTCCTAGTTACCATCCCTTCCAGGTTATCATCTGTAAAAGGGAAGGGGATGGATTGATTGGTTAGCATAAGCCTGCTAGTTTTCTTAGATCCTCTACTACTTCAGTAAATGAAGATGCTGACACCGGACTCATTCTTTACTCCCTAGAGAATTTGGACTTTGCATGCATGACTCTACTTCCATTGATTAATTCATTCAACAAATATTGGGGGAGTGCCTCCCATGTGGCAGGCACTGTATTAGAACCTGTTTGCTAAACAAGACAGACATGGCTCCATCCCCAAGAAACTCACAGTCTAACAGAGGAGTTTTCCATGGCCATCTTTGGATGCATGGTTTGCTGGACCGTTAAAATATCAAGGGATGCCCTCCTTGCTTTTAAATGGCATACAATGCTGGCGTGAGCAGGAAGACTCTTGTGTCATGTACTGTCTTGGTATTCTCTGATAGCGACAGAGGAAAATGGGTCCACCTGTGAAATTTGGTAGGCATCTTTAGATAAAGGGACCATCATTACCCATACCAGAGCGGAAACAAGATTAGAAACAAAATAAATTTCCAAATCAGCTCAGGACTTCATCTGCCTTCTAGCCTTACTTGAAGATTTAACTCACACATCTGAATGCCCTGGTTCATTCCATCAGGCTTGCTATTTTTCTGGTATAACTAGAGTTCTATTTTTATGCTCCCATAAAAGTCCACTCCAGTATCTTCATCAGTCTAGCTATTTCATTAGCCAGCTCAAGGTCACTGGTAAGATGCTTTGCGGCTGGATAAGGGTTTGCAAAGCCTTCCACCCAATCAAGGCACCGTGGGGATTTTCCCAGGGACTGGGAAGATCAGTTCAAGAAGGATGCTGCAGGGTGTAGAACCTCTCCAGGCACACTGGATCCAGACCTGAGCGCTAAGAAGTGGCCTGGGGTGCCTAAGTCTTTCTTCAGCTGCAAAATAGGAATAATCCCCCCTCAGTTTCATGGAATCTATAAAAGATAATATATTGGTAAACTGCAAAGTCCTGCAATAGTGAAAAAAAATTATTTGGAGAGTCACCAGATGGGTAATAAGGTCTTTATGTCTTGGTCATGGTTTGAATCCCCAGCACGTTGCACAGTGCCTGGCACCTAGCAGGATGTCAATTAATGGTTGCTAAATAAATGAGTGAATGAATGGAGATGGATGGATGAAAGGATGAATGAATGGATGGACGGACAGGAGGATGAATGGATGGATGAATGGAGATGGATGAATGAATGCATGGGAGGATGAACGGATGAATGAATGAGTGGATGGGTGGATGGAAGGATGGATGGATGAATAATGAATGAATGAATGAATGAGTGAATGAATGAATGAATGAGAGTAGTCATCAGAGCCCTCCTACAAATGAATCTTTTCTCTCCAGCTCTGTGTGATCAGAGGAAGGCAATCATCCCAAATTTGGCTTCTGCCTTACAACTGTTTTGTGGCTTTGAACCAGCCAACTAATCTGTTAGTTGCCTTGCTCATAAAAAACGTTAATGACATCTTTTTGGGGGGCTGGTGCTGTAGTGGGTGTTGAGAAAATTAATTGGGTGGTGGTAAACGGCTTTGAGATCTCCAGATGAAAGGTGCTGTGGAGGTGAGCTGTTATTAACCTTGTTACATTGGGTTTCCTCTCCCTGCTCAAGAGTGTCTCCTCTTGGCCTCCAGGGGACTCATGGTGCTCCAGAAGTGAGTTTTACTTGGAGAAGGAACCTGTCTTTCATTGGACTGACTCTTCCCTGGGGTCATTTGGCAGAAGGCTCCCAGGTGCGAGGGATATAATCCTAGGAACTTGGCTGTCCTGCCTCATTTCCCTCCAGAAGGATTGATTTCCCCAAATGCCAGCCAGGCCCTGCAATGCACAGCAGCCTGAAAACAGACTCTCTTTTTCGTCTTCCTGGCATAATAAAAGAGGGGACCCCTCTAGACCCTATTTTCAGGGGTCTCACCTGTTGGCAAGACCCGGCCTTAGAACTAACGGCCAGGTGTTTACCATCTGGTGTCCAGAGAGATCTGGGATTCATTTATAGCCAGGCCCAGATCACAGCCTCACTCCCTCCCATATGGGGCACCCCATGTTGAAGGCACAAGATACATGTATCTTTTGGTTTATGCATTTCTGAAAGAGGAAAAAAGTCACAGGCATTGGAGTTAGGAAGATGATTTGGATCCACAAATGTGTGCCCTTGGACAAACTGCTCAACCTCCCCGAGGTTCCCTTCTTTTTAATATCTGTAAAACGCGGTTATAATGCCGACCACGCAGGATCATCGGGAGGATTTCATAAAATGGTGCATCTTAAAGTGCCCCGTGGCTTGCTTTCTTTTCCTCCTTCCTCTTGTCTTCTTCCTCATCTGAGGCTGCTCCTGGGATTTCTTCTGCTCCTGATGAGTCCAGCTTTGTTCCCTGTGCTTCCCGTCCTGGTAGACACCAAGCTCCTGGCTCCTGAAGCAGGGATACAAGCCTGATCTCATTTTTGACCCCCATAACCCATCGCTGTCCAAGGATAGACTTTCTCATGCTTCTTGGATTCTGTCGTTTTTCTTCTGTCTCTATCTGCCTCGCCCTGGGCTAGCCCACCATCAACGGCAACAACTGCTTTGGTGCTTTCATTTTGCCATGTTTTGCCTCCTCCTCTATAAAAGATGGAGAGATCTTACGATATAAATCGAGTCAATCTGCTCTCCTACTTAAAGCCCTCCAGTGCCTTCCCCATGGGCGTAGATGACTTTGGTGCCACATCGCTCCCCCTCTGTCCACTTGGGTTTTCCCTTTGTCTCCTTCTCCGTCTTCCTCTTCTCCTGTCCCCTCCTCTTTGTTCTTCCTCTTCTCCTCCAATGCTTTCTCTACCAGTCGTCTGCCTATCTGCTTATCTCCCTCTCTTTACCCCTCACTCATCTTTCTCATGGATGCCTCTTCCCTGGACTGACACAACAGAGAATCCTGTACCTGTCATGATCACCTGTTGGTGCGGGCTGTAAGGACCCCAGGAGAAGAGACTCCGTAATGCATCCCTCACCGTTGACATGGCCATGCTTTGGGGACGTCATGGAAGCTACAGACAGCTGGCTTGGCCATGTAGTTCTGATTGGAGAGTGACCTCGGACTGCCCCCACTTTCGTCTTCTGTCTCTATTCTTTTTGCCGTGAACATCGCACCTTCAGAGGGTGTCTTCTCTCTTAAGAAAGTTTCATAACCGGTCTTTCTGTACACTGTAGCACCTTATTCTCTGAGAATGAAAACTGGTCGTATCGTTTCTTGACTGTAAATTTCTTATGGGGAGAGACCACAGTTCTCACATTTTTATATCTCTGACTGGGACAGCACAGTGGCTGGGACATCATTGGTGCTCAATACAGGTTTGTTGAATTGGATGGAGTGGAGAAATGACATCTTCCCAGTTGGGGTATTTTAGGCTAAATTCCCTCTGGTTTTTACCCCTCCCTCAATGGATCCGATTACTCTATGGCCATAAGGAAGCTTGAGACCACCTTTACTTGGGGTAGGAAAATTTTAGCCTGATCAGTTGCCTGATTTTCCCATTCGAGATGTCTAGAGAGGGAGTCTTCACAGATCTCCTCAGCTAACCTTTCATGCGTTTTACCTTTGGCCCTGAGTAGATTTTTTTAAAATGTCCGTTTATAAGCCCCTCCTGTCTTTAACTTTAAACTTACTGCTTCTTGTTTGCATGCGGGGACTGACTTCTTAGAGTCTTCCCCTTAGGATGATTCCCAAGGTTGAAGACACCAGCTGAGGTTTTCTCTCCTTTTTTATTTCTTCAGACTACCAGCTTCTCAACGTAAAAGGAAGACTTGGCTTCTGTTTCTGGCTCTGCTGCTCATTTACCTCGAGCAAATAACTCTTTCTCTCCATTCATTCCTTCATGTTAACCTGAAGGCTGGGTTAGATTAGGGCTCCACGAGTTATGGCCCCCAGCTTGTTTGTGGAAATAAAGTTTTATTAGCACATAGCCACATCCATTGGTTTACATATTGTCTATGGTTGCTTTTGCATTGCAAGAGTTGAGAATTGTGGGGCGCCTGGGTGGCTCAGTCATTAAGCGTCTGCCTTCGGCTCAGGTCATGATCCTGGGGTCCTGGGATTGAGCCCTGCATCAGGCTCCCTGCTCAGCAGGAAGCATGCTTCTCTCTCTCCCCCACTTGTGTTCCCTCTCTCGCTGTGTCTCTGTCAAATAAATAAATAAAATCTTAAAAAAAAAAAAGAGTTGAGAATTGCTTCATTTACTATCTAGTCCTTTATAGAAAAAGTCCGCTGAGCCCTGGAATAGAAGGTTTGTTAAGGCCCTTTAGTTTGAACACACTGCGATATTTAGCTAGTGCTACTAAGCTTTTCTTATTGATGGGCATCGTCCCATCGTGTGTGTGAGGTACATGCCCCTGGGGTTCCCAGACAGGACTGAGACGGTCCCTCCCTGCCATCAAACAGCATTGAAATCCATCCTGAGCAAGATCCTGTCTTTTTTTCCTCTCCCACTGCTTCCTGGTGCATCTAGGAGAGAGACAGGCACTGGTTGGTTCTAGAATGTTGAACCATGCTCATCTCCAGCTCATTTCTTTAGGCAGAGCCAGCTGGATGATAATCATACTGCTTCGCCCCTGCTTTGCAGGTTTATAATCCCTTATGTGAAATTCCAAAATCCATAGTTCTCTGAGAATAGATTGTTTTTTCATAAATCATGTGATAGCCATAATGAACCCAAGCAGCCATGAGATTATTGATAGCCTTTTTTAAAACCCAACTTAATGTGATTTTTAAGCTGCAGAAGTATGAACGTGTTTAATCCTGGGTGCAGTCCTGGGGGGTGGATGTGCCATGTTCCGTTTAAAAAGTGTGGAAATTTCTGAATTCTGAAACACATCTGGCCCTGGGGTTTTGGATTGGGGATTGCGGACCCGTGTTGATTTTTATGGTTACCTCTTATTTATGGTGAGCACGTAAAAGCGTGGAAAGTGAGTTAATTTAAACAATCAAACAAACAAAAAAACACCAAGTAACTCATAATGAGGGGTGCTGAGATCTGGCTTAAACGTGGTGTGGTATGAGCTCAGGAAAACCAGTCCTGCGGGGTGTTTTCTATCCTCTTAATGACCCCTCCACTCTCTCTTCTCCTTCTCTCTCTGACTCTGCTCCGTGACCACCAAGCCCTTCTCTTGGTGCCTCCAAACCCAGAGCATCTCTGCGTGATGGTTAGTTAATGAGCAATCCTGTCTCACCCATAAAACAAGATGTGGCGCCAAGAGCTCATTTGACATTGCCGACACTTTCCGAGACCAACTTCGAGGTCACCCAGGACCCTGGCAGGACGGAGTTTCGTTGCAAATGCAGGCTGGGGGCAGGGATGGGGAATCTCAGAGGTCAGGGTCCTGGGAATGGTTCGGGGTGAAGGCCGTGGCTTCAGGGCCAGACTTACCAGAGGGCTGTGTTCTGAAAAGGGGCTGCTTCAACCCTTTCAGAGGGCAATATCCCTGGCCTTAAGTAGTTCTTAAAACACCAAACAACATTAGCTCCCACAAATGAGGGAGATTTAAACTTAAACCCGGTTGCAGCCAAGAGTGGCTAGGCAGCCAAGGTGCTATAAAGAAATGATGTTATTATGTCCAAGGGATGCCATTAAAACTCTGTTTACAAACCAAATGTGCCAGAGAATGGGTCAGGGAAAGAATTATTAGCAAGAAGCTATTTGATCTCTTTTATGATCCAGTGAGTCATAACGTTAGCTCCAAGCTCTAGAAGGTGAATAATGAAAACCTCAAGCCTGTTGATTTATAAACAGGCCCAGAATTCCCTGTTCTTTAACCTCAGATGCCCTTGTAAGTGTGACTTACCCTAAATCAAATGTGACATCAGATGCCACTGGGCCTCTCCCTCCTCCTGAGAGGTAATTGAGGAGGTGATTGGCGTATAGGGTGCATAAAATCCCCGTTCAAGATGATGGATAGCTGTGGGAAGGGTCAATGGCCAAGACTCAGAGACACAGCTTTGTTTCTACATGTCCCTTATCTGCAGGGCTTGAGGCTCCAAAGCTGTCTTTGTTCAGGCCCTTAGCTTCCCAGCAGACCAAGGAAAGGGAGTCTCAGGGATGGACATCACACTGCCCTAACGCCTGTGGTTTGGGCCCCCCTCCTTCCCCTGTAAAGAGGTTATGAGGAGCAGGATCAACCAGGGGTTTTCATTAGAACACCCATTACTGAATGCAACCTCGGTTACCTAAGCCTTCTGAGCCTCGGTTTCCACATTTGATAAATGACGTAGCCCTGGTTTACTGCTTATTTCGTCCCCAGCACCATGCAAAGGTGCTTTATACATGCCACGTGCCAACTCATTTCAGTCCTCATGACAGTCAGACGGACTCTATCACGACCCGACCGCGTGGCAGATGCCGTTCTAAGAACTCTGGGTGTATTCATTCATTGAACCCTTATATTCACTTGATGAGGTGGTGTGATGACCATCCTCCCAGAGGAGCGGCCCCTGGATAGAATCTGAGTGGAAGTGGTTAACCTGTGAGACCTCTGGATGCATCACAAGAACTAGGAATTCAGCATTGGAAAAGAAGCTAACGGCTTCTTCCTTGCCCCTCCACGTTAGGATCCCTACTGTGGGCCACTGCAGTGAAGACCTCATGGGGTCTTTAGAGTAAAATCCCGTAAGGAATGGTATGCCTGTGAGTGCCAGGCTACCTACAATTCTCCAGGAAGAATGCAGAGAATGTGACCCAGAGTTGTTTCCCCAGAGGGTGAAGAAGTTGGGGCGGTGATGAGTCAGCTCCTGTCCATCATAGTGGACACTAAACCTAAGCTAGCATTCCCAGCCTTGCCCCATGTGCCGGCCAAGTGGATCCTAGGGGCCGAAGAAGTCCCTCAGGCAAAGAACTATAGGCATTTGCATTTGCAGGCCCTTGGAGTAGCCTGCATGGGAATGGTGTAGACAGGGTATGGGCTTGTCCCCAGAGTGTCCACTACAGGGCGATGCTAGGGATGAGAAGACTGAGCCACAGCGAGTTTAGGGTCTTCCCAAAGCCTCCCCAGCTAGCAGGTGAGGTCAACAGAGTCTGTGTCAATGGGTCATCTGACTTCTGGATCTGCAATGAAGCTTCTGGGCTACACACCATCGCCCCTCACTGAAGATAACGCTGTCCCACTTCACAGATGAAGAATCGATGTCCAGAGGGGTGAACTGACTTCGTCCCACAGCCAATTAGCAGCTGTATCAGGATGGAAACTCGGATCCCACTGGCTTCAAAGTCAAGGTCAGCCTCAGCATGCTGCATTCCTTTTGCCTGCCAGAGTTGTCTTGCACCCCAATGCCTTGAACCCGAGGCTCCAGGCTGCCGGGGCAGGCCGAAGGTTCCCACTCCTCATTTCCTCACGGCTGGAGGCAAGGGGAGGCCTTTGTGAGCACTTCGCCTGTGTGCCCACCCCCCAGGGAGGCTGCCTCCGAGGGGCTGACTCACGGCTCTTGTCCCATCCAATCTCATTCTGGTCCCTAGAGACTGCCTGACTCAGCTCCGATTGCTCCTTCCTCCTGTGGTCGCCCAGGTCATGCTCATGCTCCTCGGGAGCATCAGATACGATGAACCTGTGAAGCAGAGTGGGTGTGAAAGGCCATAATGGTGTGTCCAAAAATGGGATCTGTGAGGCCGTGAAGCAGAAACCCTACCTCCTCCCCCTTTTCTCCTTCAAGGAAGTGTCCAGATGCTTAGAGAGTCCCTCCCCACTCCCCCTCTTTCCCTTCAAGGAAGGTTCCAGATGCTTAGACAGTCCCCCCCAGGCTCACAAGCTTGGCTTGGCTTGCAGTGGCCCAACCATGCTGGGGGCTAAAGTGGCCGGCATGACCAGCTTGGGAATATTCTAACTTTTTATGAGGCCCTGGACAAGTCCCTCCCCTTCCTCAACATGTTCCTGTCTTGACTCCAGCCTGTGGGTGTCTACCAGCCTTCCCGGCACCCGCTTCAGCGATGATGGGGAAGGGCTCCAAGACCCTGTCCACAGTTCAAGCTGAGGACCCTCCAGTTTAGGAGGGGATTCGGCTGCTCTAAGGGATTTTAAAATTGCATGCTGGGTAACGTCTTGTAGCTTTCATGTAGCATAAGATAGTGCACGATGTTTAAGAAAAGAGAGAAGAAGCAGAACTTGGCAGCGGGTCAACATGGTGTGTTCGGGAGGAGCTTGGTTCCTAGTGGGTAGTCTGCTCCTGGCCACAGCATCACTTGGGGCAAAGTCCTGTGGCCCGTGCGTGCTAGCTTTCCAGGCAGAAGGCCCAAGGACTTAACACCTGGTTGGGAAGGGAGTGTGTGTGTGTGTGTGTGTGTGTGTGTGTGTGTGTGTGTGTGTGGGTTTTATCCCACACACTGGGGGGTGGGTGTGAAACATCCTACCATTACCAGCAGCCACCCGTTATGGGCACTTAGCACGGGCCAAGTGCTTCCCTGGTGCCACCTCATTCGATCTCCCCCGTAGCCCAGTGACTGAGTAACCTTATTCTTCCCACGCTGGAGACCTGAAAACTGGGTTTAGTGAAGGTAAATGACTTGCCCAAGGTCACGTTGTTTCTAAGTGGCTGAACCGAGATTTGAACTCCGAATCTGTCTAGTTGCTAAGCTTGTTCTCTGACCACTATGCACCCTCTTCAGAACCAAAAGAAGCCCTTAAAGACAGAATCAAGGAGCTTTCAAACGGTCTCCTTGTTATTGTTCTTCTTTTTGGAGAAAATTTTTGTTCTCTACTCATAAAATCTGCATGGATTCGAATACGTTAATTAGAGGCAAAGGGGGAAGGCTTTGGTCTAAAACAATGGTGGGGGGGCTGGGGCCGGGGGCCTGACCCTTTCCTGAGTGTTTCAGGGTAAACACAGTTGGCAGATCAACCCTCTCTCCCTCCTTCCCCTCTTCTCCACCCCTCCGCCCCGCATCCCTCCCCCATTCCTCCCTCCCGTCCCCCTCCTTCCCTCCGTTTATCTCCTTATTTTCTTCTTCCCTTCTTCCTTTCCTTTTTTTCCTCCTCTCTCCCTCCCTCCTCCTCTGCCTCCACCTTCTCCCCCTTTTCCTTTCTCCTTCTCTCAGTTGAGGGGAAACGGTGACCCTTTCAGAGGAAAGAAAACTTGCCTAAGGTCTTCGACTCTCCGTCAAGGGCACTTTCTTTTGTGCCATCAGCCCAGAAGTGGGTTTTCTGTGGCTGTTGGGAGGGGGGATGGAGAAAGCCCAGGGAAGCGGCTGGGGGTGGGGGCAACAGTGACAGTCCAGTTACTTGTGGGTTTTCATTCCATGTCTCAGTTTTGAAGCAGCCCCCAAAGGCTCCGCGGGAGTGGGGTGGATTTCTCCTTTTCTCTCCTCATTGCTTTTCATTCTTTTATTTCCTCTGGTTTCCTTTCCTCTCCTTTTCTCCCCATTCACAGAAAATCTTCATCTATCGACAGCTTAGTGTCATGGGCGGGGGGGTTAGCTAACAGCAACCGGTTCTTCCAGAGGGTTTCTTCTTATGCCAACATGCTCCTTTCATCCTCAGAGCAAACCTGGGGATAGGTTCTAGTTTGTCCCCACTTTTAGAGATAAGCAAACTGAGGCTCAGAGGTAAGGAACCTGCCCAAGTCATACAGGGGTTACTAGAAGAGCTGGGACTTGAACCTCCATCATCTGATCTCTTCAGCACTCTCTCCAGCAGCCCCTCTAGATATTTGGAATGGAGTGAGATGAGTTTAGGATTTGGAGACCACGAGGCTTTGGGGAGAATAGTGCCAGAGTGCCACAAAAGGAGAACTTTGCTGGAATATTGAAAAATTCCCAGGGGAGAAATTCCCAAGTGGAGGTATTTCTTAGATTCAGGGTCACCCTCCGAGTCGCTGGAGTACCCTTCCCTCCCCCTGCCTCCCACGGCCCCTGCCCCCCATCATCTTAGTTGCTGGCAAAGTTCTTTCACAATATTTGTTTTGTGCAAATGTGTCCTCGTGTTTGGGAGAGCAGAGCAGCGGCTATGAATTCAGGTAGCATGGAGTTGGTAATCAGGGAAGATGTGTGGTTCCGTGGACAGCTGGTGGAGGATGCGTGTGGCTGTCCCTGCGCTATTTTGGGGAGCCCCTGTGCTAGCTTACAGGTCCTGTCCTTGCGCTGTGTGTCTTCCTTGCTCCACCCACAAAGCCTGGCTTTCCCACCCCTGAGCACATGAAGGGAGGTGACCGTCCACGGGGGACCTGGGGCTGCCAGGACACAGCCCCCGCCGCCCCACCCTCAGCCTGGGCCTCCCCCGCCTGCTTGGAGACGTGAGAGCATTGTGGCTTGCCTTGCTTCGGCTCATACCTGCCCCGTCTGTGTTCTCCAGGGTCAGGACAGCTCTTGGACAACCCATTCTTGGCCCCGTGCTTGGCAAACAATCCTGCTCTCGTCCCACTTCTGGAACTAAGAAATCTGTCCTGAACCAGCTAAAGCCTCACTCTGGCACTCACCTGTGTCGTGTGTGACCTTGGGCAAGTCACTAAACTTGCTTAGCTTCCATTTCCCTGTCTGTAAGCCCTTAGACAAGACAGTCTTTGGTGCTGCGTTTGACACTAGCAAGTGCTTTATAAATGTCGGGTGGGTTATCATTGCTATTGTTTTTATTATTTGAGGTGCTAAATGATACCTCCTCTTCCTGAAAGATTCAGTTCTCATGGGAAAGATGGTTCCATGAAGGATGAATCTTGGGTTTTCTTCCCACACATACCATACACAGTGCTCCCTTGAACTTCAAAGAGAAGTCCCCCCACCAGGAAGCCCAACGTGGGCTAAGTGGGTGCAGTTGGAGGATTGGCCTGCAGCAAGGGGCTCCAGGCAGCTGGTTGATATCACACAGGGGTGGCCAAGACTTCAGGGACAGGCCTGTTTACTCCTGGCAGATAACATCTCGAACGGACGTGGGGAAGGACAGTCAGGGTCAACCTTCACTTTTGTAGTTGTTTAAATATCGATTATAATGCTTCTGAGGCTCATTTGGGTTAGGATGAGGAGTTAGAGACGTCTTTGAAGAAATTCCACATATCCACTTGGAAATTTCATTGAGAGAGTCTTAAATCTCTTAGCAAAATGGGTAATTCTCATTTTACCCATCATTTTTTTAAAAAATCATCATTTTTCCAGTTAAGAAAGTGTTAAGGAGCTCCTCGCTAGCAATTCTAATTTCAACAATTGTTGAAAACTCTTTCTAAGATATGGGAGGCCTTCTCCATCGTATTTAAATTTTCCAGGGAACATTAATACGAGAATGAGCTTTCTGGGTGATCAGAATGGGGGCAGGATGCTAACTGGATTTCAAAAACAGGATTCCATGGACAGAGATGTTTGGGAAACACCCTGTTAAAAAATTCAATGGTTTTCTTTCTTTTTTTTAAAAGATTTTATTTATTCATTTGAGAGAGAGAGAGAGAGAGCTAGCACAGAGGGAGAGGGAGAAGCAGACTCCCCACTGAGCAGGGAGCCCGACGCGGGACTCAATCACAGGACCCTGGGATCATGACCTGAGCCAAAGGCAGACATTTAACTGACTGAGCCACTCAGGCACCCAAAAATGCAACGGTTTTTGTAACTGCAGGACTTCCAGGGTCTATCGTGCATTTTGATTTTTTCCCCCTGAGAAGGATTTAGAAGTCCACATTCCTGCAAATTCTTTCAGATCACTGTATTTTTCATTTATGGAGTATACTGTGAGATAAGCATTCTGGGGAATACTTTGGTCAAGGCTACCATATGAGGGGTGCCATATGGGTGGCTCGGTCAGTTGCGCACCCGACTCTTGGTTTCAGCTCAGGTCATGATCTCGAGGTCTTGGGGTCAAGCCCCGCATCGGGCTCTGCATTTGGTGGGGGGGTCTGCGTGAGGATTCTCTCCCTCTCCCTCTGCCTCTGTTCCTCTCCCTGCTCTCTCTCTCATAAATGGGTAAATCTTTTAGAAAAAAAGGCTACCATATGAAATAAAAATAGGTAAATTACTAAGAACACTGCACACAGTACATGGTAAGTGCCTGGTACATAGCACATGTTATCATTATAGGAGCGGTTGGACTTCAGATTCACCCCCAAGACTTAAAAAATCTATGTTTCGAGATATAATGTCCTCACAAAAAAGTGATGTGGGCTTGTTGGCTTGGAAGAAATGAAAAAAAAAAATTGAAGTCAAATAGTTAATAAGGCAAGTCAAATCATCTCCTGGGTAGACTTCAGGGCACACATCTCAGCACTGAGAGGAAATGGATTGTCTTGAGCAGGTGGCATACTTCAGTGGAACATGGGTTGAACCCATTTCCTACTGTGGACGTGTATTAGTTATGACTGGATGGAAACCCCTCACTGCCTGGGTCCTGGGCTTCTTAATTGTCAAACACAAGCAAGAGATGAAAACATCATTTCAGGGATGCCTGGGTGGCTCAGTCGGTTAAGCGACTGCCTTTGGCTCAGGTCATGATCCCAGAGTCCTGGGATCAAACCCCTCGTCGGGTTCTCTGCTAATGCGGGAGCCTGCTTTGCCCTCTCCCTGCCACTCCTCCTGCTTGTACTCTCTCTTTTTCTGTCAAATAAATGGATAAAATCTTAAAAAAAAAAAAAGAAAAGAAAACATCTTTCCACCACCCACCCTGTGGTCCATGGAGGTCGGTGGCATTGACATCACCTGGGAAACCTTCTTCCTCTTGGAGAGAGTTAGGTCCTTTCCCATCTACTTACTACTTCCAGGTTTTGTTTGATGACTTGGTAAAGTGGCTGCTTGCTTATCCAGATATGCCTAAAGATTTTGGAACTCCATCTCAAGAGGGCAGTTCCTGTGTTGGGCAGAGAGCTGATACTAATTTTAATTTTCCTTTCTAGTTTGCTGATTCTATGACAAGACCCCTCAACCTGGAAGACTTAACTTTCCTGCTTTCTACCCTGAGTCCCCTGTCACCTTTCTAAACCCCTTGCTCTCTCTTTCTCTCTCCTTTTCTGTAATAAAACAGCAACGTGATCAGACCCTGGAATGTGCCTTGGCCTGAGGAATAAACTCAGGCAGCGTGGTTTACAAGCTGTTTCCATGGGAGAGAACTCTTGGACAAAACAAATATTTACAAACATTGAAAGCACTCTGCTGATCCTTAGCAGTGCCCTGGTTGTCTGGAGATAAATAGCTTCTCAGAGGAGTTATGTCCTTCTCTACACCTCTTCTCTTCTGTCTCCCTCATCTGTCCTGCTCTCAGCTGGATCATCTGTAACAGGAAGGTCTCCAGAAGAAAGTCTTCATTGCCTTTGGGAGTTCAGGATCTGAGGGCTTGGGGTTCACTACTTTGGGGGAACCAGACTAAAAATGGAGTTTTGAAAGATGAATGTGTTGGTATATTCAGTGGTTCAGCCAGCGGAAAGCCTTTGTGAGGCAAGTATCCTGTAAGGGGCATGTTCAGCCTCCCAGTTCCTCAGAGTGGGCAGATGATGGAGTTCAGAGTAATTATTTTAGCATCTTCCTGCTCCAAGTATCCATTCATGCAACACATGTGTGTTGAGTGCCCTGCACATATAAGGCGGTGTATTGGGCACTGGAACTGCCATGTTAAATCTCTCAGGATCTGGACTGAAAGCAGACACCATGAAAGCTCCTTCAAGCAGAGAGAATTTAATGCAGGGAGTTGAATCCATAGGTGATAGAAGAGCCAAGGAGGCAAATGGGGGGAAGTGAGACAACTCAGTGATCGCCAATAGTAAGAGATCAGTACTATCCTTAAGGAAAAGGGATAAAAAGAGGAACTTGTATTTCCAGAGCCCACCGCCAGGACCTCCTAGTGGAACCAACGTCATGGAGAAGCGGCTGAAGTAGGGTGGGTGGGTAGAGTGTGAAATATCCCTGGCTCCTTCCTTTTCCCGCCTTCCAGTCTTCCACCCGGGCCTCCCATTGGCTGAGCCTACCAGGAAACCAGAAGGCAAAGGAGCTTGGGAAATCTAGTTCTCTGTGATTTGGAGCAGGTACATGGCTGGCACGAGTGGCTCTGCACAGTCCCTTGCTCTCTTGGAAAGATGTGGGTGCCGACTATTGCCTGGCACTACTCATAGCCTTGACACCCCAACTCCCAAACCAAAACCGAATCAGAGATCATGGTCTTCCAATTTTTTTTTCATACTTTGGGAACTTGCCAAAGGGAAATCAAGTTCCCATTTCAGAAGGAAATCTGCTTAGTGGATGAAAAAAGTTGGATGAGTGAGTTCCCAGTGGCATCGCTTTTGCTTTAGATCCCCAAACTGAACTTAGCATTGCAGCTTCTTCCAGCCCTGGAAACGCCTTTCCCTGTAATAATAAGAACTGGCATTTACTGAATGTTTGGTATGTTACCATGCTAAGAGTTTCCCATGCATTATTCCATCAAACCTTATAATCACTAAACCGTATATCGATCCCCTGAAGTAGCTATTCTTATCACACTCAATTTATATATCAGCAATCCAAGGTTTAGCTAGGTTAGATCACATTCACTTAGCACATTGTCAGAAAGTGGTAGAGCTGGATTTGGCCAAAGTTACTCCAACTTCAGAGCCCACATTGTTAGCCACTCCTCAATGTTACCTCCCATTTATTTCTTTTGCACACGGGGGTTGCATAAGGAGGGTCTGTTTAACTGTGTGGCAGGTAAGAGAAAAATGACCCTATCTTAGGAAGGATATGGTTCAGCTGCCAGAGACCCAACTCTGAATAATGGTAGCTTCAGTGAGATAGACACGTACTCCTCTTGCAGGTAAGATGCTGGCTGGTATGACACCTCTAAGCGTTTCCAGGGGTCAGGTTTCTTCTTCTTTTCTTTTTTTTTTTCCTTCCTCATCCTTAGGGTGTTTTCATTGTTTTGACACTTTCCTGGGCATTTCAGTGCCAAGTCTTGGTCACTGCAAAGTCTGGAAGGAAATGCCCCTTCACTCTAAGGGCACGACCTGGAAATTGCAGGTATTTTTCCCTGCCTTGTTGGCCAGAACATCATCGCCATGTCAATATAGTCCCACCTAACTACAAGGGAAGCTGGAAAGCGCAGCCCAGCTAAAATATGATGGTCCTATGGATACTGCAGAAGAGGAGAACCATCATGGAGGCACAGCCATCTGATTCAGCTTGCAGATACCTTTCTTTGAACTTCTGTGAGCTGATTGAAAAGCTTTTCCATTCTTCATTTCAGCAAATGTGCAGATCTTCACTTTGGGCTAATTTTGTCTTCAGTTTACAGATGAGGCAACTGAGAGCAAGAGACACGATATGACTTGCTCCAGCTCACCAAATGAACTGATTATGTGGGGAATGAGGTTTGAATGGGAATTAAAATTAATTTACCAGTGACCACTCACTTATGAATTTTTTTATATTATAAATGGCTTTTTGCTTCCAGATATAACCTCATTACCACGTTAGTGTTGGATAACAATTTTTTGTGTAATGAAGAACCCCAGGCCTATAAATGCCCTTTGTTTCATGGTCCATGCTGTGCAATTATTAGAAATGATTACTGAGGATCTTACCAAACCCAATTTTTTGACATTTATGTAATTATGGCAAGTCTGAACTAAATAATTCATATGAAACAACAAAAAAATTAGGTGGAGAGCTTAAGTGTCTTGAAGGTTTAGCCAAGAAATATTTGTTTTTGTGGACAGAAACTCATTTCATCTAGCTCAAGCCAAGAGGCTCAATTGTTGCATGCACCTGATAGTGTCCTGTGCATTCAAGGGTTAGAAACAAAATTTGGGATATCCCATTAATTGGAAAGTCATGGTCTGGGCCCCTTCGTTGTACAGAGTTGTGTAGGGAAGCAAAAGTGGTCATGATATAAAAATAATGACCAATAAATTCATCGTGTATTCACATATTCCCTCCCCAGACATCCTACCCCTCTTCCCACAAGCGCAATGACCCACCAGCGCATCAACCCCCCTTGTTGGACACTCCTTCCTAGGTTGCCAGATGCTGTGGGTTGCTGACAGACCTGTGCAAATCTGATGCAAATGGATCGCAAAGTGGAATTGCAAATCTCACAAAAGATGCAGGATGAAAATTTTGCTGGAGAGCAGCTCTAATTACAAGCAAAGCATTTGATGGATGGGAATGTGGTAGTCAGCCAGTTGACGCGACAGGTGCTTCGAGCAAGAATGATTTGTGTATCAAAGGATTAAGAGAGGCCCTTAGGAAAATTGATGAAGCCCTCCAGTATTTCTGAAAAATTACCCTCTCTATGATCCTGGTGCAAAAAGTCAAATGTGAAGGGAATGTGTTGTACTGTGGTATCATCTTATATCTCTATGTGTCTGTACCGTGGTATCATCTATCTGCCCGTGTATCTCTTCAGATCGCCTCGGAAAACCTGCCAAAACTTGACTCAAGCTTTGTTCTTTCTAAGAATAAGAACCTGGTTGACATTATAGCTGGACTGTTGCTAGACATGATAAAATA
This sequence comes from Eumetopias jubatus, assembly GCF_037043125.1. Classification (NCBI taxonomy): domain Eukaryota; kingdom Metazoa; phylum Chordata; class Mammalia; order Carnivora; family Otariidae; genus Eumetopias; species Eumetopias jubatus. Next base: position 82,092,208 of record NW_028274822.1, on the reverse strand, counting down.
ACTTGTTTTTATGATTTTCAGTTTGAAGAGTTTTCAAACCCCTCAGGTCCCTTGAACGTTTTATTAGATTGTGAAGTTTATTGAATATTCATTCTTCCCAAGTGGGGTTGGAGATCCTGGTTTGCCTGGCAGCCATTTGGGATTCTCTGGCTGGAGGGGGCTGCTGGGCAGGGGAGGAAATGATAGGAGAGCATCAAGTCTTGGCAGCTTATCTGGGCACCAGAGTCATGGCATGATGCTGCTGCTGATAATCAAAACAATAACAACAAAAGTTAATTGGGCCGTTAGTACGTTCCAGGCACCATGCCAAACACTTTGCGTGGGTTAGGTCATTCACTTCCCAGATAACACTATAAGGTTACTACTCTTTTATCCCCATGTAACCGTTGAAAGTATTAAGAATTGGTAAAGTACAGTATTTTGCCACGAGACTTCAACCTTTAGTCTTTTGGGAGACTAAATTCTCCCCCCCCTTTTTTTTTAAATTGGGGGAAGAACGTTCAACACAACATTTAACATAATTTTGAGTGTCCGAGCTGATATTGTTGACTCTCGGTACGATGGGTTACAGCAGATCTCTAGAACTTATTCATCTTGCATAACTGAAACTTCATGCCCATTGAACAGCAACCCCCCCCACCCCTGCTTTCTCCCTCCCATCCCCCAGCCCCTGGCAACCATCATTTCACCATCCGGTTCTATGAGTGCGGTGATATTAAATACTTCGTATAAGTGGAGTCATGCAGTATTTGTCCTGCGACTGGTTTATTTTACCAAAACTAGTGTCCTCCACGTTCATCTGTGTTGTCGTATATGGCAGGATATCCTTCTTTTTTTTTTTTTAAGGCTGAAGAATATTCCATTGTGTGCATATATCACATTTTTTTTAATGCTCCATTCCCTTCTGATTCTTGCAAGTTGACCAACGCAGGGAAGGAAATGGTAGATGGCATAGCACAGATTTGCAGTCCCAGTCAATCAGGATTCACATCTTAGCTTGCTACTTACTAGTTTAAAAACCTTGGGGAAGTGATTTAACCTGCGTCACGTAATCACTGTGACTGTGTATGTGTGTGTGTGTTGAGAACATTTAAGATCTGTAGTATAATGTTATTCACTATAATCACCATGCTGTGTGTTCAATCCCCGGAAACTTATTCATCTTGTAACTGGAAGTCTGTGCTCTTGGTCAGAATAATTTTGATGTTGTTTTTCTTCTTATGGTCTCATAACCAAATCTGGCCAAATCTCCCTGCTTTCACCACCTCTCCCAAGTTTTGCTCAACACAATAACTCGCATATGCACTGCACTATGAAAAATACAAAAGATTTTACATTTATCCTCCTATTTCAGACCCAGAATGTCTCTGTGATGTAGGAATGAATGATTAGCGCCATTGGCAGATATAGAAAGTGAGGCTCAGAGAGGTTAAGTCTCTGGTATAAGGTTGCACAGCTGGTAAACATCCTTCTGATAAGCACTTAATATTACTCCTAACCCCAAACTTCTGTTCTACTTGCCCATCTCAGTCATTGTAAGCCTGCCAGTGCCTGTCTTAGAGCCTAGCTGGTGGAGGCAATCACTTATTTATTCTTGCCTATTTCCCTACCAACTTAAGATTTAAGAATGGGAATCAAGTGAACACTAAGCTGGTTTTCTTAGTGAGTGCATCCTTAGGTCACTTAGATGCCAGGCTGTCAGGAGAGGCTAGCCATGTCTCTGTAAACTCAACAATCATCCTGCTGATGGTTTCCTTATGTATCACCCAAGCATAGCAAATGCAGTTACCCAATGACATCCGTGCCCAAAGTTGAACTTATTTACAGTAAGTACACCTGCTTCTCCAGTAAGGAGCTCCTGTGTAATTGAGTGGACCAGGCAGGAATTAGATCTGGGCCCATGATCTATACACCCTGCCCATAGCTTAATCTATGTCAATTATTTCCACTGATCGCTGTTCTGTAGCAAAATGTAACCATGTGGCTTTCGGAAGGCCAAACAGAAGGGGCAGTGGCAGATACATTCGGGGGAGGGTCATCGAGGTGGCATGACTTGTCAGCCCGAAAACTCTGGGTGTGGGCTTGGGTATTTTTCTCATAAACTCCCGGTGCCTTCCTCCCCCTTTCCCGACATCCTGGGCATCTTCTTCTCTGGGGAGCTTTCCTCTCCCCACCTCGCGACAGTGTCCAGCCTGTATTGAGACATCTTTATTTGTCCGTCTCCGACGAGTTTCCTGGACACAAGGGCTGTGTCTTGTTTATTTCTGCAGCGCTGGCTTGTCATTCAGGGCTTGGCACACGGGAGCCATGCAGGCATTGCTAAATTGTTGACTTGGAAGTAACGGGAAGGAAAGAGGCAGAAGATCTCCGCAGGCACACCCTCCCCATTAGCTTGCCTCTTCTTCCTTGCTCGTGTCAGCACGGGGCGCAACATGATTTGTTGCCAGTCATGAACTTGGTGCTGGAAGTGAGATGGGTTGTGAAAGGTAATCTGAACTGGCCCAGAAACAAGCCCTTGATCAGTTTGTCCAAAGCTTGTTTCCTTCCCTCTCTTCCTCCCTCCCTTACTTCCTCCCCTTCCTTAACTGGGACCCTGGATATTATATTTTTCTTTTGGAGAGTCCAGTCGTATAAGTAACAAAATGAAGCTCTGAGAAGTCCTGACATAAGAGAGAAACTAGAATCCTTTTCCTTACTTCAGTATTTTGCTAATTATACCACCCCCCCCCCCCTTTAGCAAAACCCAGTTGAAAGTGTTATACTCCTTCTCTGGTGGAGGGGTACATGACAGGGTTGGTAGGGGTAGGATTGGTCTCCTTTGGAGACTTTTATTGTCCTCTTAGTGAGAATGTAGTTTCTAATACTCTTTGCATCTGAAGCTTACTGGTGTCACGGAACTGAGCTCTACTTGGGGAGAACATGAGTGTGTCTGAAGATACCTGAAGATACCGTCATATCCCATAAACTCATTTCACCAGGTTTCTCAGAGTCTATCAAATGGAGTAGATCATTTTTTTTTTTCTTCCCCTGGTGAGGGCACATCAAGGAGGCCCCTTGATGAGCTTAGTTACTGTTCCCTGTTTCCTTGGGGCCTCTGCTGAGAAGAAAGCAAGGGGAGTCCTGCTGTGGTCTCTTGGTCTCCCCAGGTCATGCTCCCCCAGTGCAAAGAACCCCTTTGGGTATTAAGGAGAAATATCTGAAGGACCCGTTCGTATTTGAAGGTGATGGTGATGATGGTGTGACTAACAGATGCAGTTTCTTGAATGTCCCCATGTCCCTGGATTTCAGGCAAGGCGTTGGCCGCAACTCATGAGATCCTACTTGATTATGATCACAAGCATGTGAGGTAGAAGTTATGATGCCTGCTTCCTCTGTCTGGAGCCGAGACTTCGACAGTAAGGAACTGACTAAAGACTATGCAGGAAATCAGTGGGAGAGGTGCGATTTGAACATAGATTCTCACTGTGGGGCCCTGGTGGGGGTGACCAGGTGAGGCCCACTCACAGAGCAGGCCGGAAGCTGCTGGGTCTTTATCAGGAAGTGTCTGCATTCACTTCTCTGGTGATTTATTCCCAGGAAGACTTGGCTATTGGAAACGAGGCCCAGGCTTGCTTTTTCTTCCTTCTTGTGGAATGAATGCAATATATGTTCGCATGGGCGCCTGCGTCTGTGTCCAGGCTCATGTCCTTATGCATACCTGCCCTGTGCCCATACCTATATGTACACTGACGCCTATACCTGGTACCACTGTCTACACCTCCGTTCCTGTCCATCTGTATGTCTGTACCTGTATTTGAACTTACCCTAGACCAGGGTTTCTCAACTTCGCTACTGTTGATACTTGGGGCTGGATAATTCTGTCATTAGGGACTGTGTATAGGATGTTCACCCACATTCCTGGGCTGTACCCACTAAGTGCCGAATAGCACCCCTGAAAGTTGTCACAACCAAAAGTGTCTTTAGCCAGATATCGCTCCCACACCCCCCAGAGTAAAATGATCTCCCCCCACCATTGACTCTCAGTGAGGGAGAAATGAGGTAAGAGGCACTGACTCAGTTTTGGCAAAGGCCCTAAGACTATAGATTTCAAAGGACCTTTACATTTCAGAGCAAAGATTGCCCAAGCAAGCTTTTCAAAGGAAGTGGCTAAAAACCAGATAGTTGTTCCAATGACCTTAACCAAAGAGACAACACAGAGAAGTCACCTGCCAAGCGATGCCGCGGGACAAGCCTCCTTTGCCCCCTCTCAGAGTCCAAATCATCACTTCTCCCTTGATTTCTTCTTTTCATTTATTCTTGGCCTGGCCAGGAAGGAGATGGCCGGCAGCGTCCATGGTCCACACATTTATCACTTTAGTCATTTTGTTTTTACTCCATAAGCAACCCTGTCTCTATCTAATCAGGGGGCTGCTTCCTGTTTTTGTTCACTGCCATTTGTCCTGCTGGAGCGATTTTTATCATCAAACAGTATGAAAATAGAATGTTAGGGATTGGCACCCCTCTCCTGTTGAAAGGCCATGGGGCTGGCCAGTTGGCTTGGGCAGAAGATACGGAAGTAGCCTAAGACCCAGGCATGTATTGTCTGCAGGACAAAAAAGAAGCCTGCCCCTCATTCCCTTCACATGGACTCCCCTCAAAAAATAAAAATAATGATGCAATTTGTTTAAACCTAGCGACATGTATTTACAAGCACTTCATGGTCATTCTTCCTGGAGAGCGGGGGGAATTTTCATCGTTTGATGAATGGGTTCCTTCTGCCATCTGGAATGTGCACAAAGGTGGGCATTCCCATTCAGGGGTGGCTCTTGACTTCCTCCCTGGTCAACGTCTGCAGCCCGGAAGGAGCCATGGTTCTCGATGTTGCCGCAGAATGGTGGTATGCGGGTGAGGAGGTGCTGATTCCAGATCTCTGGGCAAGCAGGAAAGCCCAATGACGTGAATGCCTCTAAAGGACTTTCTCCATGGGCCCAATAGTTTTGGCATAGCATGACCTTAGGCTACATACTATCTGCCGGTGGGAAGAAGGGTGGCCATGGTCAAAATGTGTTCTGTTGCTGTTAGTCCCCCTCTGTGACTTCTCGTTCAAAGTATTGAGTCAGTGCTCTTGTGTTAAGCACCTGCTGGGTGCCTGGCATCAGGAGAGCTACTTTGGGGAAAGAGCAGGAAACAGAAGACCAAGACAGAGAAAGCAGAGTCTCTACATAGTGAATAGTTTCTTATTTTTCAAGACTCAGCCACACTTCCATTTCTTTTATACCTTCATTGACAAACCCTTCTACTCTAGCTCCTCTTTCTCATTAAAAAAGAGAAAACAGCCAGAGTTCAAGACCTCAGTTACACATCATTATAAATTTGACCTGTGGTTGTAAATATGTGGCTCGCACACCTTCATCCTCCATGCCGGACCCACGGCAGACATTGATGACATCCTTTGCCCCATCTCTCTCTGTGACTTTAGGATTCTTCTCAAAAAAGCATTTCAAAGTCAAAACTGTTACCTCCTTGTCCCCACTGGAAGCTCCCATTCCTTCAGAATGCCAAGCAAAGAGCAAACCAGTACAATTTATTCACACCAATGTGCAAGCTGCTCTTAATATCTTCCTGAGTTTGGAGTTGCCCGATAAAATCCTGGATGCCGAGTTAAATTTGGAATTTCAGATAAATAACTATGAATTTTTAGTATAAGTATACCCCCAAGTATTATTGCACGGGACATACTTATACTAAAAAAATGATTTGCTGTTCGTCTGAAGTTCAAATTCACCTGAGAATCCTGTATTTTTCTTTGCAAAATCTGATGCCACGATCTAACGTCACCTTTTAAAAACAAAGTTGGGAGGCCCTGGCCTATATTAATCTGTAATGTTGCCATTTCAGGCCTGGGCCACGGTGGTGTGAGAATTTTGCTAGTAGATCTTTGGGAGGGGAAGTGGTTTAGGGCCTGCTGTGATGTAGGATGAGAGCCTTCCTTTGTCTCAAAATTACACCCCATCTTCCTACCCAGCCTGTAGGACAAGTGGTAGGAACCGAGACACATCAGGCTCACAAAGCTCACTAGCCTTTGGATAAATAGCCCCTCCGGCATTGCTTTGGGAACAGGAACTGGCAAGACAGCCAGTCTTGAGCCCACCAAGTCTCCCTGTCACCCATCCTGACTTTGAGGATGTGGACTTTTTTTTTTTTTTCTCAAGAGCACAATGGTAGGGATCCGGGAGGAGGGAGACAGGCAGAGCCCCAAGGGATCTTAAGATATCTGTGCACGGTTCTGGATGCTGAGGTCCAAGACGAAAACACTCTTCTGCGTTTGCCTTGGCTGTGTCCACGTCACTTTTTCAGACGGAGCTGGTCTTCACCTGGCATGTACAGGGGTGGCCCTCCTGGTTGTTTCCAGCCAGCGCACGTTCTGATGGATGGCTCCATGCCCCGCAAGATGTAACATATTTTGCGTACTACCTGATTTTAAAGTGTGCAAAGGTGACAGGTGGGCATGGCTGTTTGATAGCAAGTTGTCTGTCTTGGCTGGCAGTTCCCAAACTTTTCTGCCCGTTCGAGTCCTATGGAGATGCTTGGGTTGCTTCCCCAGACCAACCAACTCAGAATGTCCAGGGGGTGGGACCCAGGCAGAAGCACTTTTTTTTTTTTTTTTTAAGATTTCTAGGTGATTCCAACATTTGGCCAAATTTGAACCACTGGTCTATATGCTAGACGTGTTTCTTCGGCTTCAGCAAACATGGTCTATGCTAGACGTGTTTCTTCGGCTTCAGCAAACATGTTCTCGGTGAGCTAGACACCCAGGGATGTAACTGGGGGAAAGTCGCCCTTCCTTGTCCGGCTGGGGGGGAGGAAGAGGGAGGAGGGAGGGGGTCCCCTCAGGATAGAGTGGCATTGTTTTGTATCAGTTTCTGGCTTTCTAGCTTGGCTGGGCTGAGGGAACAAAGAAGGCTTCATGCAGGACAAAAGCGCACTGTTTCACCTAATGAGGAACAGTTGAGAGGTCTGGAGACAGCACCCCATCAGTGAGGGACAGAGGGCGGCAGAAGAGAGGCTTGTGGGGCCCGCCTAATGAAGACCAGTTGAGAGGTGCCGGCCAGACACCAGACTCGCCTTTCTTTGTGAGCCCCCAACACCAGCCCCTCCCACCTCTCCTGTCTCAAGAGGCTTGTCCTCCCTTCCAGCGAGAGAGAGACATGCTCGGATTCATCTGTCACAGTGACGGGTCCTGACCTTGTGACCTCCTGAGCCATGCCCTCTGGCCCCTGGATTTGACCTTTCCAAAGAGCCCCCCATCCTCGGCCAGAAGGTCCCTATTGACGACCTGCTAGTGACCACCTGCTGAAGCTGCCCCTGAGAAATAAAAGCCAGCAAATGATTCACCGGGGACTCTTTGAGGCTTTGCTGGATGGAGTGCTGTGTCCGGGGCCCACAAAACCAATCTCTCTAATTGTCTGTCGCAGGACGCCTTTCCGCTTCCTTTCAGGACGGAGAGCTTCGTTGAACTTGGGGGCTTGTAAAAAGCAGCACTGTGAGACCGAGAGAGAGAGAGAGAGGGGAAGAGCTGCTGGAAGGGTCTCTGATGTCCCTGGCTAGTGTCCAGGCCCGGCTGGCAAGAGGACAGCATGGGCAGGGGCAGGCAGCTGAGCTGGAAGGATTTTACTCTCCCGGCGCACGAACTTCCAGAAACGCGGCTGGCTTCTGCAGAAGGTCCCACATTTAGGCCTGCCTGGGAACAAAGTGCTCTACAATCAGGCCCGCATTTACCCAGATTGTCGAGCCCCCCACAGGGCAATGGAGAGCTTGTATCATGCATAATCGCCCTTTGTGGGTTAACATGTTCAAATATTGGTGATTTTGTATAGTTTAAACTAATAACTGAATTCGGATGGGTTGGATCTTCTCTAAGAAAGACGTGATGGTATGTCGGTTGTCTATTGCTATATAACAGCTTTCCTCCAACTGGAGGGGCTTAAAAAGGCAAACATTTATCATCTCACAGTTTCCGTGAGTCAGGAATTTTGGAGCTGCTCAGCTGGGCAGGTCTGCCTCAAGGGCTCTCTTGAGGGTCTAGCCAAGATGTCAGCTGGGGCCGTGATCTCATCCGAAGGCTTAGGCTTGACCGGGGTGGGAGGATCCACTCCCAACGCGGTTCGCTCACAGGGCTGTTGGCAGGAGCGTCGTCAGTTCCTTGCCGAATGGGTCTCCCCACAGGGCTGCTTGAGTGCCCCACAGTTTGGCGGCTGGCTTCCCTCAGGATGAATGATCCGGGAGACAGAGTGAGAAGGAAGCTGCATTATCTCTTGTGAACCCCTTCTTGGAGGTCATACTCTGACATTTCCAGAACATCCTATTGGTTGCACAGGTCAGCCCTGTTCCACACAGGAGGGGAGCATACAAGTCTGTGAGTACCCAAAGTCCAGGGTCACTGGGTCCCATAGAGAGTCAATGCCATGTGATGGTTTACTGCTTCCCTGGCCATGTCCTCCCTGCACTTCTGGATGTATCTTGATGTTATTTGAAGGCTAAGTCTCTTTGTTACCTCTCTCCCCGTGCCTCCACTCTACTAAACAGGGGTCTGGTTAGCCAATAACTCTTACAACTTGTAGCTGGAGAATAGCAGGGACAGACAGTGTTGGCAAACACAGATGTCCTTCACTGTTTGGCATCTAGCACGCTGGTGCCCAGATCCTCATTTAAGGGAATTTTAAGTCTGGCAAGAGGAATGTTAGTATAGCATGTATTTTTGTAATTAATTTATTAGATACAGTTAAACCTCCTAAGAAACTCTGGCTTATACATTTTTCTACCAGCAACCATATAAATGACCTACTAAGCACCAAACAAGAAGTGAGAGCTGCTAATATTTATCAGGTGTTTACTGCATGCCGGACCCTTGGCTCAGGGCTTTGCCTGTCGGATCTCATCTGATTCTCATGATAACCCCAGAGCACTGTTATTACCCGAGTTCATAGAAAATGAGATTCGGATAGATTAAACCTTGTCCGTGCTCACAGGGCTGTCAAGAGTTAGGATTTGAAAGCAACTGTGTGATTTTGGAGTCTGAACTTCTAACAGTGACAATGAACCAGTTTGAATGAAGGGGCAGGGAGATTTGAATAGGTGGCCCCTAATATCCATTCTGTGCTACGATTCAGTGCTTCCAGACTTGGTTGCTTTATGTCACTGCAGGCTAGACTCTCTGGAGGCTGATGCTGAGATGGAGATTAGTGCACAGGAAGTTTATTAGGGACAGCTCTCAGGGTCCACACCCATGGAGAGGAGGGGAGAGAAGCCAGGATGAGTTGGAGGAAGAAGCTGATTTGCAGTGCAGTTCTGGGGATAACCTCGGCCAACCCCATGGCACACTCCAGAGCTGAGGCTGGCCCTTCATAGATGCCCCGAGTTGTGGGGAGGAGTCTGGTCTTTTATGCCCTCCTGATTAGTCACTGAATGTGGCCCTCTTCCATCTTGGAAGTCCCCAAATTGGGCTGATTCCTGAGGAACCACCTCTCAGCAGGAGTTCTAGCAATGATGAGAAGGGAGACCTGGGTGGTACCTCACCACATTCTGTGCCAGTTTCTGACCTAATTGAGAAAGTCATATATAGTCACATAGACTCAGAGACGTAGAGACACGTACACAGACACACCTGCACTCATACTCGGCAATCCCAGGCGCTACTAGATTGTAGGTTCAGTCATAAGAACTCACCTGAGTGTTTGGAAGAAGGAAAAAAGATACATTAGAGAGTTTCACAAAAATTTCTTCCTTCTGAATTGCCCCCTGTGATCAGTGCTGAGCCCCTTGATTTCTACCCTTGGCACAGACCCATCCAGCACAGAATATCTCCACACACGGTGCACAGTGCAACAATATACACAGATTCACAACAGGACACACAGCGTATATCCCAACACCTGCATACGGACACAGACACAATCCATTCGCACACACACTCTAGCGGGTCCCTACAATATCCCCACATGTGTGTGCCCCTATGCACAACACACATATGCCTGTTCACACACAACGCGTAGCGACAGTACCCGACATGCTTGCATGCGTACACGAACATAGACAGTGGAGTTGGTCTAAAGTCAGTGAGCAGATCTCTTAAAGATGAAATTATCTTTGAAATGCTATTAAAATGCCCCCTTACAGGGAGATACATGGCAAGTTTATGGGACCAATGGAGGCACATCCTACTTCCTATGCTTTCCCCAGGGTGTAAGATGCTCATTGAGGAGAATGTCGGGCAAAGTTCTGGTTACATTAGTCACTTTCTCTCTCTCTGTCTCCCTCTCCCCCCACCTTCCTTATCCTCTCAGTAGCTGAGTTCAGTGTTGGATAGACAGGTGATGTTTCTCCACTCTGTCACATTGCCAGGACACACACACACACACACACACACACACACACACACACACACACACACACACACTTCAGCGGTGGAAGAGAATTCTAGGAAGGAGGAAGAAGGAAGAATTCCTGTCTTTTCCCCTCTGATGTCCCTTCATCTGAGCCACCGTTGTCCTCACCACCTCCACACCGGGTACTGTGTCTCTGAGCCTAGTTGTCAATAGGAGGAGAGTGTGGAAAAAGACTGCCAGGCCCAGCGAAGGCCTCTGTGGCAATTGCCAGTCAGCCTCTTACCCGGGAGCAGACACTTTGTAAGTCTGAAGGGGCCGTATCAGATCGAATAAGGCTGCCTCCTTGGCGTCACCCATGGTTGTAACAGTGCATTCTCTTCCCTTTCTGGTCTTTTCCATAAGCAATGAGCTCTTTCTTCCCCTTTCTGGCTTCCCTGAACCCTCTTGCTTTGCCTGTTCAACATTCATTGTTTGGGACAGGTTGTCCCCTGCTCCCACACCCCAAGATCACCCCTCTTCTCTCTCTGGAAGATCCCTCCTGACTGTGGGCTGCCCATCTGTGAGTTCACCCTGCATTTTTCATCAAGGGCTTCTTTCTATCCCCAAGCCCCATTTCAGCGGTCTCCTCCTGCTTTCCTACAGCTCATAACTCTTAGGCCAGGGGATTAACATGGTGATTTATCTGCAAAATTCCTTGAGTGAGGGATGAAGAGAGAGAAAAACCCACAGAAACCCTTGTCCCTGAATATTGAGTGGTTATTCTGTACACGTAGCAAATGATAAAACAAGCTCTAGGGGTCTGGGAAGGGGGGTTTTGGTGGTGACTGGATGGTTTGGATTCAGTCAGGGTATTGTCATTCTGGAAAGTTCCAAGATTTCCTCCCCACCCTCTACCCAACCCATACTGATAGTCGGGCCTACTTTTGTAGGCAGTCTAACTCTCAATGTAACTAGTGTTCCCCCACCTCTTCTACCTTCTCTCAAGACCCCCTAACCCAGATGGCAGTATCTGTTGGCTCTGCTAAGAACCACGTGACCATCCTTAGGCGCATCATTGGACAAAGGACTAATGAAGCCGCCTTCCTGTATCACCTATCAAGGAAGAGGTGACAAAGAAAACAGGAAGAGGGGATGGAAACAGAAAGAATGATCAGAGTCTCTCCTCAGCCTGACTTTGGCCATGACAGTTATAATTTGAGATTAATACTCCTAACGAGTTCTGTACGGAGGCCTCTATATGTCACTACCTGAAGCTCCTCCTGTTCTAAATTCCCTTCCTACTAGTTGAGGAGTACTCCTGGCTGGCTCAGGAGCCTGTGCCACCTGTAAGCCAGCTAGCCTCAGCCAAAGGCATGGTTTGCCAATGTAACATACAGAAGGACTGAAGGCATGTTTCCTCACTTCTCTTTAGCTTCCACTTAATGCTGGCGTGTCGAGGTCTCCAGAACATCAGGGAAGAGGGAGGTGGCAATGCCTTTTGGATATGGTACAGGTGCACAGGGAATGCATGGAGGGAGATTGTGGCACCCGGATCATGTGTTTCCTCATCAGAGTTGAGGCACAAGCTGGAGAACCCTATGAAAAGGAGAGGTGCCTTGTGCGGGGCGAGGGCTGAGGGCCTCTGGGACCTGGGTGGTGTTACTGCTGTTGATCTCTGTAAAGGCTGGAGGAGCTAGGGAAGCGGAGATAATGAAGAAATACAATTAATATGTGAGAGTAGAGAACTTGGTAAGGTGGTAAGGGAGGTAGGTCACCCTCCCCCTCCCCGCTATCTTCCCTTCCTTCCAGCTGTTGGCTCAAAAGGCTTCAGTGTGACATTCTAAAACGAAGCTCAGAGTTCACCAAAAGAGTCCTTGCCCCAGATTTTCAATCCCATGGTTTAACACTCTCCACTTAAAGCACTCCCCCAATGCCTTTTATTGCCTCTGTTTCAAAGAGTGTCAACAAGCCATTGGAGATCAATACACATTAGTCCATCTGTTTTCACATTGAGGCACTACCTTCAGCTTATGTCTTGCAATTGATTAATTACTTTAAGCACTGCCATTTTGATTGTGAGTTGAAGATCTCTTGCCTGATCTGCAGCCATAATTTAACTTGGAACCAACGGAGTTTTCCATAACAGCTCTGGTGGAACATTGCTTCTCCCCAGGGTTGGCCAAACCAGAGACTAAGGTAGTGTGCTCCAATCCCGAGGGATTGAACCAGAACCATGTTTTCTGGTTTCCTGACTTGGTTCATCCTTTTGGGTACCACTGGCTACTCAAAGTCTAGCCCAATGCAAATCCATTCATTACCCAGGCTTTCGCAGAACTGTTTACCTTCTCTAGCCAGATGCCAGTACAGCTAGTTGAATTTGGAAGATGAGCTGGTGCATAATGAAATCAGGGAGAACTAATTCAGGTATTGTCTCCCCAAATGCATTAAGCTAGCTATTGATGATCAGACGCTGGAGGGCACCAGCAACTATGCTCTGATAAACAATATTTGATGTATAAAATATACTGGCATTGTATAGGGCCTATTTCTCCATGCTCCAGCCATTAATTCTTGACACCAGTTCCTGATGGTAATTCTGACGTGGAGTCAGATGACTGGGATCTGGGCTATTTCCACAGTTGAGTGTGTGGATGCAAAAGTACAAATTACTGAAGGTTCACCAAAACCACACCATGAAACCCTTAATTATCCCCGTCTGCCAAGAGCATTTTAGTACAGATAATACGGCAATGAATACCCAAGGTGTCATTTATCTTTGGTTTTGGATTATGTCCTATGACCGTTTCTTTTTGCATCAGATTTTCCATACCCAATATTGTTGTTACTACAATTAATTTTACATAAAGTCACAGCATTGTAGACTTGCAGAACCAGAAAGCAGTTGAGGGATTTATTAGTCTCATGATTTTCATTTTTTTAAGTTAAAAACATTTTATTTTTGAGAGAGAGTACAAGCGGTGGAGAGGGGCAGAGGGAGAGGGAGGGAGAGAGAGAGAATCTTAAGCGGGCTCCATGCCCAGCATGGAGCCCAGTGCCGAGTCCAACACGGAGCTCGATCTCACAACCCTGAGATTATGACCTGAGCCGAGATCATGAGTCGGACGCTCAAGTGACTGAGCCACACAGGCGCCCTAAGTCTCATGATTTTCAGACCGTATGCAATAAAGATCTGGCGTTGTGGAGACGAGCCCTGGGCAGGAAAGACACTGGACGCATGTTTCCCATTGTATAGATAGCAAAACTGAGTCCCAGGGAGGGAATGGGAACTTCCAAGCTGGTTAGTAGCAGAGCTGGAGCTAGAACTTTGATCTTCTGGTTCTTAGAGAAAACAAATACCCATAACCAAGATTTAAGAGAATGATTAAAAAAAAATGTACACTAGTCTCAAAAACTGACCCATAGAACTTATAGAGCCTTCAAAGTTTTGGTCCAAGAATTATAACGTAAAGATTTCCAATATAGAATGTTTAATAGAAATTTTAGAAATTTTAGTTATCACCTACTTTACCAGGGTTGACCTGCAAATTGGAGTTATAAAAATGCAGAGGACAAGCGTGCCAGGCAGACAGTGTGTGTGTGTGTGTGTGTGTGTGTGTAACAGTGAAAGCCAAAAAGACTCAGAGACACATTGAAACAGAATGTTACAGGATAGACAGAATAAGAGAGAGATTTTTTTTTTTTTTTAAAGAACGAGCACAAGCAGGGTGTGTGGGGGAGGGGCAGAGAAAGAGGGAGAGAGAATCTTAAGCAGGCTCCATGTTCAGCATGGAGCCCGATATGGGGCTTGATCTCAGAACCCTGAGATCATGACCTGAGCTGAAATCAAGAGTTGGATGCTTCACTGACTGAGCCACCCAGGTGCCCCAAGACAGAGATTTGTAATAGAAGTTTCAAAAGGGAAAAAGTAGACAGCCTCACAGGAAATCTGTAACCCCCAGGAGAAGAACTCAGGCTCTGGAGTGAGAAGGATCTAGATTGTCACCCTGTTTCTTCTATTGTCTACCAGCACATGGTTTAGGGGGAGACAATGCACTTCTTTAAAGTACACTTTCCTCTTCAGTAAAATACATTAATAATTTTTATTTATTATTTAGTACCTTTCTCAGAGGCTTGCATTGAGAATTACATGAGATTATATAGATTTTTTATATATATATATGAAGTGTTTAGTAGAATGCCCAGCCTTTGCTTAGTATTTAAGAAATGGGAGTCATGGGGCACCTGGGTGGCTCAGTTGTTAAGTGTCTGCCTTCGGCTCAGGTCATGATCCCAGGGTCCTGGGATCGAGCCCCGCATCGGGCTCCCTGCTCCGCGGGAAGCCTGCTTCTTCCTCTCCCACTCCCCCTGCTTGTGTTCCTTCTCTTGCTGTGTCTCTCTCTGTCAAATAAATAAAATCTTAAAAAAAAAAGAAATGGGAGTCATTATTATTTTGATTATGTCTACCTTTATTACTATTATTACCCAATGATATGCCAGTTATACAAAACTAAAAATTTCCCATAAGCTAGAAATTTCCATTCCTGTCCCTATTTTTCAACACTGTTTTTGAATCAAGAATTCTTAGACTTTCTATACATGTCTCCAGGTGGTCCAGAAGTGATTTTCAAATACAGCAGCTTCTCACAGGTAGGATAGCAGTGCTGTTATTGCTTTGATTATTGAGATCGAGAAAATATACCCGAAGTAGTGCAAGAATGATAATTATAATTATACTCTGAGTTCCCAGATCTATGGCATTCTCCCACTGCATGGAGAAAAATCATTTCGTCTTTTAGATGCAGCTGATTACAATGATTTTCACTAAGTTGTCCCTGGCAGGTAATAATGGGGATTTGGATTTAGGGAGGGGATAGGAGAAAGGAGAAAGAAGCTACTATTTGCTTCCCTTATATCAGACATTTTACGTGATTTATTTCATTAACTCTTTAAGATAATCCTTTGATTCACATCTCCGAGTTACAGGCAGGAGATTTTAAGAGAGGACAATGTTCTTGCTTGATGTGTGGCACAACCAGAAAGTGCTCATGCCAACCCGAGAGTTCAGTCTTCCCAGGAAGGGATGTGAAGAAAAATAACAAAGGTGGCGGCACCTGAAAACCCAGGACGGATTTTCAGGGTGCGGCTCCCTGAGCAGCTCGGTCAAGTGAATGCGGTAGCCACCCCCCCGCCAGCCCCCATGGTTTGCTTTGTTTGCCTTATTTTCTGTGCAGGCCAACAAAGTACCCCAGCCAAGAGAAAGCTCCAAAACATACGAACCCCCAAACTTACCCAGCCAGGGAGCATCCAAAAGACCAATAATTCCCTGGCTCCCTAATTTGGCTGGGAATCTTTCTTTTTGGTAATCACTCCAATATTCCTCCCCCCCCATTTTTGTTTTTTCTCACATGTCACCCTTGGCATGGTCCCGTGCCACCCAGCTCCCACAACAGAAGGGCTATGCGATTTCCCCCTAAAGCCAAATACCTTGGGTGTTAAAGTTGTGTCTTCTTAAAAAGGCTGATGGTGGCTTAGCCACAGAAGGATGAATCTGACGCTTGCACTCCTCTCTGGGAAGGCACTTGGGGGATGGTGTCACCTGTCACTGGGAGACAAAGAAAGTCATGTTCCGCCACTCTGTGAATGGCAAATCTGTTGGAGTCCCTGACCTTGTTTGTTCAAATCCTGTCTCTTGTCTGACAGGGGGCAGGCGTGGGTTTTTGTTTTTGTTTTTACTTTTTTAAGGCTCTTTTCCAGATTTCTTTTGTGAACACTTACTCACGCAACAGAGATTTGGGGTTTTAGGATACCTGTTTCTAGAAGCTTCCATGATTTCATCTTTCTGCACGTTGCTCCCGAGAAGATGGGCTTCACATGATAGAGAGATTTATGAATCTACCCAGCAGCTTTCATAGAGTTAGCAGACTGAATGAGGAGACATCTTTTCTCTTTGACCTGTAGCAGAATTTTAGGGTGTGAAGAAACCATATCTGGCCTTATTGATCTGCTTACCTTCCGTCAGCCTGCAGATAAATGAGAACGAGTTTTATTTAAAGCAAGCAAAGAATATTAATTATGAAGAACATGGTATTCAAAGCTCCAGGTTCAAACCCTGCCCCCTCCTGCCATGTATCCTTACTTGCCGTAGGGGTTTAAGTGACCTCTTTGATATTTAGTTTATTCAGTTTTTTTATGAGGGTGATGTGAGATCAGGTGTTTCAGAGTTACCGGCTCATAGTGCATGCTCCGAAAGAACGCTGACTGATGAGAACAAGGATTTCTTCACCCAACCCCATGGGAAGCAGTGGGCCAGTTTGATAGGAAAGGTAACCAAAAATGGGGGTGGCCAGTTCATTTGATCTCAAACAGTCTGCACTTTAGAGAGAAAATGGTTTTTCCTAACTCACACCAGTGCCTCCACCTTTTGTTTCTTCTAATGTACCCTTTGTCTTTCTTTAGAGCTTTGCTCGTGCTGTTCTCTCCACCTGAGCCACGCTTCCCTTACTTTCCTTACCTCGTGAGCTCTTACTTTTATTCCCCAGGCCTCAGTTTAGATACCTCCGTCTTTCTCTAGGGTTCCTCTCCTGCCCTTCTTCACCCAGCCCTGGTGACCCCCCCTTTTTGTCGTCTCCTGCACCCTCTACTCACCCACCTTACAACACTTAACCTGTCCTGTTGCCACGGACTTTTCTGTGCCTCTCTTTCCCACCAGAGCTCAAGATCCGGAGGGACAGAGCCTGGGTGTTCTTCACTGTTGGATCCCCAGCCCCTAGCCCAGTTTGGGAACAGACCAGATGCTCGGCACACATCTGCTGGTTGAGTGAAGAAAGCATGGGTGAACAGAAGTTCTGAGCACCACAGTGAAAGAGTCTCAGAAGATGATTACGAAATGGCGGCCACGGATTAGTCAGAAGGGAGACTGAGATGCCTGTGCCAGCTAACCTTTGTCCTCTCTCCAGTGGACCCTCCGGTGAGGGTTCTGTGTCAAGGCCTGGCACCATCAGATGGTGAATGGCCTGATGGAGGCTCCCCATTAAAAACAGAGAAAGTCCCCTGGCCTGCCCGGAGGAGGCCTGCTTCTCCCCGCTGCTCAGGCCTCACTCCTTGCCTGGGGTCTTTCCTCCATTTTTCTGTCTGGGGCCCTGTCTGCTCTTGGAGTCAAGAGGGGACTGTCTGCACCTTCTGTGGAGACAGCGAGGGAACATGACGTCTCACTCTGGCCCCAACCCCGAGCGTCATTGGTGTTGGCTGGGGATCAAAGCCGCTGTTCCATTTTTAACCTTCATCAGGGCCCCACCTCACCCTGAGCATGTGTTCCCGACATTTCATTGTGTGCCAGGGGGATAAACAAAACCCACCCCCTGAGTCTAGGGAAGGATGCCTTCGGGGGAGCTCTGAACCCGGCTGAGGCAGATAAGTGTTTTTCCCACCCAGGGCCCCCCTTGAGCACTGCGGTTTTTCCTGAGCTTACATGACACCACCATAAGGGAGATGGATGGCTTTATTTTTGTGCAGAACAAATCTACAGATGGTGACCCCCGACCAAAAAAAAAAAAAAAAAACCCAAAAAACAACAACAGAAAAACAGAACCTAGTGTATGGAGGTGGGAGGTCGGGGGTAGGGGAGTCTGTCTTTGGCTGTGCTCTCTCTCCACGTCCCCTACCTTTCTTCTTCTCTTGAGTTGCCTATAAATGCCACCAATGTCCCCCTCAGTTGGGTATCGGGGATTTTGACAGGAGACCATTTGATTTTCAAACTATCTGCTAATCAAGGTACCAATAAATACATGCTTTTAGAATTTTCAAATAATTGAAAATAGGTGTAAGGCAGAAAGATGGTGTCTGGTACAAAATAGGAACTCAATATTTGTGGAAGGAAGGAAGGAAGGGAAACAAAAATCCACCTACAGTCCATCCCTGTTAATATTTTGGTGAACACTCGTCTATATTATGTATGTATATTTGAGTGACATATACAGATAGGATCATACTATAGTCCATGTAATATATTCATACTTTCTACATGTGCATAATAAATACTATACCGTATTCTGCTACACGAATACACGTAGTAGAGTCACAATGTGCATATACGTGCCCTGTACACATACATTATATATACACATATAAGAATATATTGTCTACCATGCTGCACTGTGCTGTTCTATAATATAGTAGCTATAAAAAGCATAGTAGTGTGTTCATACCGTAAGCGCAAAGAGGATCAAACTGTTCACCATGTTTCAGAATCTGCTTTTTTTTTTTTTTTTTTTTTCACCATGCCCTGGGCATCTTTCCATGTCTATGAGCGTAGAACAAATTTATCGCAATTCACCGCTTCCATTTGTGAAGCGGTGCTATTTACTGACTTCACCAGCTCCAGAGAGCTGGTTTTGAAATCCCCACCTTAAAGTTGGCTCAGACTCTCCTTTTTCTCTTGTGACTCTCCCTCTCGGCTGTCTTCAGGTCGCATGGAGTCAAGGTCACAGTTTTCTGCTTTCTGGATCGCAACCTTGTCCACATTGGGAGAGCAGATGCACACTTGCTGGATCCTGTGGATTTCTCTGGGATGCTTCAGCTTGGACAAAACAGCCCTCTCTTTGCCTTTATCCATCTCAGTGTTTGTTTCTTTGTGGAAATAGTTCCTGAATCAGACTTTCAGGGGATGAGGTCTGCAGATTTACAGTTTTTAAAGAGCTCTGTGCATATTCTGATGTACAGTCTGTGTATTCTGATGTACAGTCAGAACCAAGAAGCATGGTAAGACATGGAGAGAAATGCCCTCTGATGTCCCAAAGGGTCACAATGTCATTCTACCTTTGACCTTGCAAAAGTGACTTAATTTGTATGCAACACGGTTTCCTCGCCTGGAAAATTGGGGAAATTATCATCGAAACAGGCTTCCTGGATTATTATGAGGACTAAAGTAAGTAAGTGCCCGGTACACAGTAGCTGCTTAAAAATGTCAGCTTTTATTATTTTCCAAGAGGCGTTGGATCTAGCAGATGGTAGGCTCTGAAATTAGCCATTTCTGGGTTTGAATCTGAACTGCACCTCTTTGCAGATGAGTGACGTAAATCCTATGAGTTTCCATTTGCTCATCTGTAAGTTGGAGCTGAAATATTTATCAAAGGTTATTGTCATAAAGCTCTAGGGCATTCAAATGGTAGTTGCTCTTAGGGTTTACTAAATTCTAACCTTCTGTCATCAAATCCTAGGAAAGGCTTGACTTGTCTACTATTCCCACATCTGTGGCCATGTTTTCAAGGCTCTTGTGCCCTAAGACAATGCCCACTGATATGTAGAAAACATGGAGACAAGAGCCAGAAACTTCATTCTAATCCAACCTTTCCTATTTACTTCCCGAATGACCTTGGACAAGGCACACAGCCTCTCACTTTTCTTGTTTCTCAATGGTTGATACTATTTATAATAAAAGCAACTCTGAGTATATTCTTGGTAGTTAGCAGTTTAAAAAGCATTGTTCATAGTCTGTATTCTCCCTGAACATCCCAGCCAATGGTGGGGGTTCATAAATACACATTTAATACAACATTCTATCAAATTTGGAACCCTTTTGGAATAGCTTTATTTTTCTAAATTAGGAAGCAAGTTGTGGGCAGAAGGGTGGAAATGGGTGTTACTACTTACTGGGCTAGTAAGAGTATTCCATTGTTAATCCATTCAGCAAGCATTGTGTGGTTGCCTGTAATGTGCTAGTCATTGTATTATGACTTGAGGATAAAATAAGGTACTATCATTGCTCTTGGGAGTCTTGTCTGAAGGGGGAGATGTACTTGGCACATTTAGTAAACTGGAGTGGTGGCAGGTGGTCTAATCAAGGTGTGTGCAGTGTAAATTGGAGGAGCAAATACTTAATCCTGCTTGCAGGACAAGGTGGGTGGTGTTCACAAGATGTTTTAAGGCCAGAAAATCTGAATTCATCCTCTGGGATGAGTTCGCTAGATCAAAATGGGGGTTGATGGGGTGAAGGTCAAGAGGCAGCTCTTGGCAGATGGTATCCTGTGTTTAAAGGCTAAGAGGCAAGACCCATTATGGTATTTTCAAGGTACTCTGAGTTGTCTCAAGAGCAATTTGTGCAGGAGAGCAGGAGATGAAGCTGAAACAGTCAGCAGGGGCCAGAGTTTGGGGAACTCTGAATTCCCCATTCAGGAATCTTCCTGTTCAGAGAGCAATGATGGTTTTTACATGGAGGAATACAGTGGTCCAAATTGTGTTTCTGGATGACTGGACTTGGTAGTTTCTTTGTTTGAGTTCTCTAAAGTGCAGATCCTGAGGCGAGGATTTGGGTTGATGTGATTTATTTGGGATGGGACCTCAGGAGGGGAGTGGGGAGGGAGGCGGGGAAGGGGAGAGAGCCAGTGAAGGGTACATTACGGGGCATGTGGTGGTGGTGGTGGGGCTCCATTCCTTCAGATCTCTGGGTGACATTGTGGAAATCTCGGGTTTCTGCCTCTGTGGCTGAGAAAGCTGAGGTATTTATCCATTGGCTCCCCCCATCCCTGGTTGAAGGATGCTCGTGGGGTATCCACTCCCTACTCCCCGGTACTCCCTCTATGTCCCTCCTGGGCTAAGCATACTCTGAGCCAGAGAGCAGCCTCGGACAGAGAGATGAAGTGGTCGGGGTAGGAAGCCAGGTGTAGGGATTGTCACTGAAGCTTTAGGTGAGATCTGGGGTAGACTGAGGGGATGTGATCAGGGCATTGACTGGGGCTGCCTTGTGGGGAGAGGGGAGGGTGCAAAACCAGAGGGAGACATGATAAACACCTAAATTAGGGCAGTTATGGCAGAGACGGAGGGGAGAGGGTCACTGATTCTACTGAGTAGCACCCATAACAGTCGCAAAGTGGACAATGGCCCTTTACAGTCACCGAGGAAGTGACACAGGGATTCCTCAGCCTGAGCAGACAGGTGACACCTACCTGCAGATCCACTCGAGAACGGCTCTTAATTCATGTTTTTCTACTTTCTCCGCCTTCCTATTTCCTGGACATCAGTGATGTGTTTTGACTCTTTGATTCTGTCCTTCTAAAAAATACAGCCTGTGGTGTGGTTCTGTTCTTTTCTTTTCTTTTCTTTCCTTTTTCTTTCTTTCTTTCTTTCTTTCTTTCTTTCTTTCTTTCTTTCTTTCTTTCTTTCTTTCTTTCTTTCTTTCTTCCTTCCTTCCTTCCTTCCTTCCTTCCTTCCTTCCTTCCTTCCTTCCTTCCTCCTTCCTTCCTTCCTTCCTCCTTCCTTCCTTCCTTCCTCCTTCCTTCCTTCCTTCCTCCTTCCTTCCTTCCTTCCTTCCTTCCTTCCTTCCTTCCTTCCTTCCTTCCTTCCTTCCTTCTTTCTTTCTTTCTTTCTTTCTTTCTTTCTTTCTTTCTTTCTTTCTTTCTTTCTTTCTTTCTTTTTCTTTCTTTCTTCTTACTTCCTCCCTCCCTCCCTCCCTCCCTTCCTCCCTTCCTCCCTCCCTCCCTCCCTCCCTTCCTTTCTTCCTTTCTGGTGGTCAATTTTCTGTGTCAGCTTGACTCAGCTAGAGTGTAGAGTGATCCATCAAATGCTAATCTGGAGGTTTCCATGAAGATATTTTGTAGGTGTGATTAAGGTCCATAATGAGTTCATGTCAGCGAATTCCTTGCAACAAATCCCTTAATATATATCTGTTACTGGTTGTCTTTCTCTGGTCAAACCCTGACAGATACAGTGTCCTCCTAGGAAGTGTGATGGCTCGTTTTGTATGTCGACTTGACTGGCCATGGTGTGCCCAGATAGTCAATCAAACATTTTATTGTGGGTGTTTCTGTGAGGCTGTTTTGGGATGAGATTCACGTTTAAATTGGTAGACTGACTAAAGCAGATTGCCCTCTTGAATGTGGGTGGTCCTCATCCAATCAGTTGAAGGCCTGGATGAAACAAACAGGTGGATGCCCTCCCCCCCAACCCCAAGAGAGAATTCTTCTTGCCTGACTGTCTCTGAACTGGGACATTCACTTTTTTCTTGCCTTTGGACTCAAATGGAAACATCAGCTCTTCCTGGGTGTTGAGTTTGCCCATCTTCCAATGAGAATGACACTATCAGCTCTTTTGGTTCTTAGGTCTTTGGACTCAGACTACAACTAAACTGGTGGTGCTCCTGGGTCTCCCGCTTGCCAACTCACCCTGTAGCTGTTAGGATTTGTCAGCCTCTCTAGTTATGTGAGCCGATTCCTTATAATAAATCTCACTATTCATCTCTTTATCAATATATTCCATTGGTTCCGCCATTCTTGAGAATGTGACTGATGGCAAAAGTCAATATTCTTTGTAAATCTTCTGGGCACAGAGTGGTCACATGACCCAAGCCTGGCCCATCAGAATTCTACTGTAGCCTAGCTCTTCTTTGGTTTCTTTAGGCTTGCCCACTAGTGCCATGGGTGCCCTCTCTGAGTCTGGCTCTGAAAATGGAATAAGGACTTACGTTTGGCCAACCTGGTCCTCCCTCAAAACACTGCTTCCATGGCTGCTCTTTAGATTCTGGAACTGCCTTTGTGTTTGAGTGAGAGTTGTCCCATCTCTCCACACTCCTGTAGAGGGTCAGCATCGGCTTTCCTCTGCCCCTGTCTTAGGAATTGGAAATCCCCTACTGGATGGACAGAGATATGAATGGAACTTGGCTAAACACCTACTGAGTATCTGTAGTGTCACTTCATTACCAAAGTGTTAGTGGAGGTCAACCAACAGACAAGAGAGAGGTCATGCTCTCACTCCGAGCTTTTAGCTGTTCTCCCTCTCAGCCAATCTGCTAGACTGCTGGCCTTGCTTGGAGAAATGCCTGTCACCAGATACTTTCTTCCCATCTCAGTGTTCTGTATACAATCTTATTTCCTACTGTGATTGGAACCTCCATTATGAAGGCCCTAACGAGGTCCACCCCATAAAGCACATACACATAAACTCTGTCCCCTGAGCCCCCAGAATCTAGACTATCAGGCATACTTATCCAAATAGCTCCTAAAACTTTGAAACATTAATCCCATTTGCTCCTAAATCCTGGGTAACCTCATGAAAAAAGGGCGAAAAGAACCCTTGTTTTGTGGCTTTTCAAGATGGAAGATTTTGACAGACCTGAGTGGCGCCTAGCCATTACTGGTCTAGTAGCCACTTACCGGAGCTGCTACACCAGCAGACGCACAGTTAAATACGAGGGTGTGTCCCAAATCAGTAGTTGCAATCAGAGATATTAAAGCCATTCCAGGATTCAAAAAACTAAAATAAAATAAAACTCCCAGCCAATGCAGTGTTAATGGTCTGCTAATAGTTTTAATGGCTCCTTCTATAAATGTGCAAAAACCCCACTTCTTTTTCTCAGTTTGGTTTTAGCTATTTTCTGAACTCAGGGCAGAAAAAGGATAGCATGGGGGGAAAATGGGGAAGTGGTGATGGATGGAGGCCCCGCTGGTCTCTTGCTGGGCTGCCCACTGGTTTCCTGTGACCAAAAAGAGCTGAGAAAAGAGCTGAGATTTTTCACATTTGTTCTAAGGACAAAGCCAACCTGTGGGGGAAAAAAATACAAGGTAGAGTGTAGAGAATCAGAAGCCTGCATTGGAGTCCCATCTATGCCTCTGGTTAGCCTCGGACAAGTCATTTGCTTTCCTCTATCCTTCGGTTGTAGCTGAGCTGGATCAGTGACCCCAAAAGGCTACCCTAGAGCTTCGCTTGTGACAAAAGGTGTTAAAATGCAGAGCCCCAGGCCCAATACTTATTGTGTTAGAATCTCCATCCCACAGCTACGAGTGTATATTTTTCACCATCCCCCCAAGGTGATTCTTTATCAAAGTCCCATTTGGAAATCACCATACTAGTTAGCCCCTGGTCCCTTCTAGCCTTAGCGTTTTCTGAGAATAGCCACGGACAGATTTGGGGTTTTCTCTTCTCTATTGCAAGAGAGTTCTCTCATTAGCTTCTTGGCTCTTGTGTCTCAGTTACTCCTGATAAGTGCTCCCAGAGTCACCCTCCTTTGTACAGAAAACGTTATGGGTATTCTGATGGGAGCTAAAGGCAAGGAAGTTCACCGTCTCTGATTTCTAGACAGAACTTAGCCTTTGAATTTGTTTTGGGGCCCTTAGTGAAATGACCTGGGTTGGCTGTCTCGAACTCAGCCCCATGGAAAATCCACTGGAGAATCTAGAGACCTCAAGTTTGTAGTTCAAAAAACAACCAAATCATGTGGTGCCTGGGTGGCTCGGTAGTTCAGTGTCTGCCTTCGGCTCAGGGTCCTGGGATCGAGCCCCACGTTGGGCTCCCTACTCGGTGGGAAGCCTGTTTCTCCCTCTCCCTTTCTGTCTCTCCCGACTTGTGTTCCTGCTCTCCCTGTCTCATTCTCTGTCAAATAAATAATAAAATCTTAAACACAAAAAACAAAAAATACAACTAAATCAGAAACCCCGTTTCCAGTTTAACGACACGCCAAGCCACATGTTATCATATATTGAGCCCTTACTCCGGCCCACGCACTTTATGTAGACTGTCCTTTCAACCTCCCCATCCTTGGTACTATTATTACTGCCCCCATTTTACATTTGAGGAAATCGAGGTACATGGAGGCTACATCATTTCCCCAAAGTTCTCTAGCCAGGAGGCATTAGAGGTATGATTACAAACCTAAGTGGTCCGGTTCCTAATGCCAAGCACCTCAAAATCAGCCTCTCCCGTCCCTTTTGCTGCTGTGAGCCGTGAGTTTATTTAGCATCTACTCTGTGCCTGAAACCTGGTAAAATCTTTATACCTATTGACTCTTCATGAAAGCCTTGTAAAGTAGATATGGATTTTTTTGTCCAAGATGGAGGCTGAGTGCTTTTCTCTATCTTCCCAGAGTTCCACAGTGGCTGGACTTAAATATATGTGCTTGATAGAAGAATCCCACACATAGCATAAACTTCTTTGTGTGTGTGTGTGTGTGTGTGTGTGTGTGTGTAGCTGGACTATGAAACAACGCTTTTGCGTAAAAAGGGATGGACTGTGCATTGTCCAGAAAAGTCTACGGGGTACAGACTCCAATCTTTAATTCCCTGTTTGTAAGAAGTGTGTTCCAAATAAAACAAACAGACCCCTTGTGATCACCATCGTGCTGCCCGCCCTTAGCCGTCTTGCACGTCCGGCTTTCTCTCTCCCCCCATCCCCCCAGCAGCTGCTCCCTTCACTAAAGGGAGCCGGGGACGTTAGTAATGGCATATATATATATATATATATATATATTTTTTTTTTTTTTTTTTTAATTACAGAAAGGATTGTTTAGACTGATCGCAGGGCCATAACATGGAATCACAGTGTGACAGGTTGAGAGCGATCTTGCCAGACCAAGAAAGGACTGATTTCACGATGATTTTGGTGATTCTGCTCCCCCACCGCGTTTAGCCCAATGCCAAGATTTATAGTGTAATGGGAACTAGGTGGGATTTGATCACTCTCGGCTTCAGTTTACCACTGACCAGACCAAGCGTCAGGTTTACTTAGCAGAGTCTGGAGCCGGGGAAGAGGGGAGTGTGCCCGGCTGAGAATGCAGACCTTTGTTCTCTGTGTGAGCGGGAGCCACGGTTTCCCACTGCAGGAACCTTGGTTTGTCCATCTGTACAATAGGATGATTGGGTTGGAAGACTCCCAAACCCCTTTTCAAGTGGAACATTTATTCGGGTTTGTTCACTTCTTCTCAACCCACAGGAGCAGAGCGGCTGCTCCATGCCTGGCTCTCCTGCTGGGGGCCTTGGGGACACAGAAAGGCTTCCGGACAGCCAGCACACCTGCTCTGCAGGCAGCCATTGTGTCTCACCTCGGCCACTGTCCAGCTGCATGACCTTGGGCAAGCCACCTCCCCTCCCCGAGCTGGTTCATCGGGTCATGATGAGAGGCTTACAGAAAGAAGTTTCTCGAAGTGTGACCAATGACTTTTGGGTTCAGCAAAGCCCGGGGTGCTTGTTAACAACTTGGATCCCTGGACCCCAGCCCAGATCTGCTGAATCGAAATCTCTTGTGAGGAGGAGAGGGGGATAGGCATTTCAGCAAGGACCCCAAGGTGATTCTTCAACATACTGACATCAGATAATGTGTTAAAGTGCCTCTCGGTTTTTGAGTGAGGGCTGCATGCATGCTTGCTGACTTTTATGAATGTGTGCTCTGGAAAAAATGCCCTTTGCACATGACTCCATGATTTATTCTCTTTCTCTGGCACGTGTAGGTTTCCTCTTTATTGATAAATATGCATGTATGTGTGTGCATACGTGTGTAGGTACACACAGATCTAGACACATCTATAGCAAAACTCTATTTACTGAAGACTTGTTATGTGCTAAAATTTTACTTATATAGCCATATTTAATCCTCATGTATACCCTAGAGCTAAGTTCCATTAAAAGGGGGGAATGGGAGCTAGAGAGAGGTGAAAACTTGCTCAGTGGGGGCACCTGGGTGGCTCCATAGGTTAAGTGTTTTACTCTTGATCTCAGCTCAGGTCTTAATCTCCCGGTTGTGGTGGGTAGGAGCCCCTCATTGGGCTCCACTGGAGTATAGTGGATGATGCCCCCTGGAGTCTTACATCGAGGAGGTCCTATGGCCAAGCCACCCTCCTCCAGTGCTCTTCTGGGTAGCAGAGTTCAGTCCTGTGTGACAAGGCCTTTATTTTCTACTCGCCTGTGCTCATGCACAGCAACTGGAGGGCTTGTGGTGATGGAACTGAGAGTTGTCCTGGCCTCCTTCCCACCCCTCGCCCTCCTATTTTTTTTGGGGGGGGGTCCCGATTCTTTTGATCCATTTATCTATGGTAGCATAACAAAATGCCCCAAATGTAGTGACTTAAAGCTGTTTTATTTTTTAACGATGTCGCTGGTTAAGAATTTGGGTAGGGCTCAGCCAGGAGATTCTTCTGTTTCATGTAGCCATTATCAGAGGTCCTTGGGCTGGTCTAGAGCAGGGGTCAGAAAGCTATGGCCTGCAGGCCACATCCAACTTGGATCCTGTTTTTGTAAAGAAGGTCTTATTGGCACTCAGCTGGACCCATTTCTTTATGTACCGTCTATGGTTGTTTGCATGCTGTGGCAGCCGTGTTGATTACCATCTTACATTTTACCTAGATCAGAAAGTGTTCTGATCCCTGGTCTAAGGTGTCCAAAATGGTTTTACTCACTTCTCTGATGCCGTGGAGGGCCTGGCTGGAAGACTGGCTCAGCTAGGACCTTTACCAGACTGCCTACATGTGGCATCTCTCCAGCATAGAAACCCCAGTGTACTTGAACTTCTTCCATGGCATCTGAGGAATCAAAGAAAGAATGTTCCAAGAGGCCCAGGCAAAACCAAGAGGCCTATGGCCTTGCCTTAGAAGCTTGAGAATGTTCTTTGTGCCATATTCCATTGGTTGAAAAGTTCACTAGAATCAGTACAGATTCCAAGGAAGAGAACTAGCTTTCTTCTCTCAGTGGGAGAGGTAACAAGAATTTATAGCCATCTTTCATCTACCACACTTCATTTCTGAAAATCTTTCTAAAATACTTGCATCTCCTTTCTGGCCTTGGCCAGTGAGGATCACAATGGAAATCTTTCTTTGATGATAAAGTGTCTAGGAGACACTTGGCTGGGGAGGGTGATAGCAGCATTTATTCTATAAATATTTACTGCCCTCCTACGAAGTGCTCTGCACTCAGCTGGTTATTAAGGATGCAGTGGTGGATAGGAACATGTGGCCTCTGTCCCCATGGGACTCAGTTTCATGAATGTACATGTGAGTGTTGCAGAAGGCATTAGAAATTAAGTTGAATATGCTCTGAGCTCCCCTTTTATTATTTATTTATTTCATTTAAAAAAATTTATTTGTCAGAGAGAGAGAGAGAGTGAGCACACAAGCAGGAAGAGTTGCAAGCAGAGGGAGAAGCAGGCTCCCCACTGAGCAAGGAACCCAATGTGGGACTCGATCCCGGGACCCTGGGATCATGACCTGAGCTGAAGGCAGATGCTTAATTGACTGAGCTGCCCAGGCATCTCTGAGCTCACTTTTGACTAAATTTCTGAATCCAGCTTCATCTTTTTTCAGATCCATTCTTTTTTCCACCTAAAAGTGAAATAGAAGAAAGGAATTCCAGTTAATTGAAGGTTCCAGATAGTCAGAACTTTGGTTAAATGCGTTTTCATTTTTCATAGCGTTTATGTGTAGATGATGTTTTGTCATTCATATATTTTAGAGTTTACCTTCATTTTGCTGTTATCTTGAGTGGTCTAAGTCCCATGGTGGTGATGATCATGTGTCTGCTCCCCACAGCCCCTAAGTCGGAACTCTGAAATATCAGTGGTTCAATGAATGGAGTTGCATCCACATGGCTGCAAGAGGAAATGGCTTCTGGGAACATGGAATGAGAACGATCTATTCCAGGGGCGCCTGGATGGCTCAGTTGGTTAAGTGTCCGACCCTTGATTTCAGCTCAAGTCATGATCTCGGGGTCCTGGGATTGAGCAGTGCCTAGGCTCCCTGCTCAGCGGGGAGTCTGCTTCTCCCTCTGCCCCTCCCCCTGCTCGTGCTCTCTCTCTCTCTCTCTCTCTCAAATAAATAAAATCTTAAAAAAAAAAGAAGGATCAATTCCAAAGCTCAGCTCCAAGTGTCTACTTGACACTTTATAGTTGTTCATTGTCAGAGTCTAACATGGCAGGTTCTCCACATATCTGTTTGTGTGGGTCATGGGTATTTCTGACAACCTTGACCTCGTGGCCCACTGGGAGCTGATGTTCCCATGTCACATCCTGATGCCTCAGTGGCCAAGGTCTCAGGAAGAATAGAGGCTTTATTGGTCTTTTCCCACATCTATCACATTTCCATCAAATCTCTCCCCTCCTTGGACCTTTCAACGCTGCCTATCAATGGCTTCATTGTAGTGGTGAACTCTCATTATCTGAAAATTCCTTGCTGCTTACCTTTCTTTTTCCTGTAGGGGTGGAGGAGGACGTTCCTTTGTGTGTGTGTGTGTTTTAATGAATCTACCTGTACATCCATTAATTTGTTTTAATTAAGTATGTCATTCCTGGGAGCCAGTACTTTTTATTGGGGTGTAAATAGTTGGAATCTTTTTTTTCAAACAATTTTATTGAGGTGATTGCACAAAAAGCTGTACATACATAGTGTATACAACTTAATGAAATTGGAGATAAGCCTACACCTGTGAAACCATCCCTATGTCTGTACCATAAACCTATCCATCACTATTAAAATCCCTTTCCCCTGCCTCGTTCATTCATTCGTTCATTCATTCTTATCGATAAGGCAATAATCACTGAGCTGAAGATCTACTCTCAGCAAATTTTTAAGTACACAATACAGAGTTGTTAACTGTAGGCACCATGCTTCAGATGTCTCGGATTTATTCATCCTGCATAACTGAAACTTTGTGCCTTTGACCAACACTTCCCTGTTTCCGTCTCTATCCAGCCATTGGTAACCACCATTCTCCTCTCTGGTTCTGAGTTTGACTATTTTAGATTCCTCATATAAGTGATATCACATTGTATTTGTCTTTCTGCGTCTGGCTTATTTCGCTTAGCATAATGTCTTCCAGATTCATCCATGTTGTTGCAGATGGAAGGATTCTCTTCTTTTTTAAAGGCTGAATGATATTCCATTGTATGTATATGCTACATTTTCTTTATCTATTCCCCCATCTATGGACATTTAGATGACTGCCATGTCTTGGCTATTGTGAATAATGCTATAAAGAACATGGGAGGGCAGCTAACTCTTAGAGATCCTGATTCCAGTTCCTTTGGATCTATACCCAGAAGTGGAATGGCTGGATCATATGGTAGTTCTATTTTTAATTAGTTGAGGAGCCTCTATACTGTTTTCCACAGTGGCTGTACCAACTTACGTTCCCACTAACACAGCACAAGAATTCCCTTTTCTCCAAATCTAGCCAACATTTGTTATTTTTGTTTTTTTTTTTTTGTTTTTTTTTAATAATAACCATTCTACCAGGTGTGAGGTGATATCACTTTGTGGTTTTGCTTTGCATTTCCCTGGTGATGACTGATGTTGAGCACATTTTCCTGTACCTCTTGGCCATTTATGTCTCTTTTAGAAGACCATTCTTTTAGAATGTCTACTTAGAAGCATATATAGACTTGGATATTAGCCCTTTATCAAATATATGGTTTGCAAATATTTTCTCCCACTCCAAAGGTTGCCTTTTCATTTTGTTGACTGTTCCTTTCCTTGTACAGAAGCTCTGCAATTTGATGTAATTCCACTTGTCTATTTTCACATTTGTTACCTGTGCTTTTGGTGAATAATTCTGTTAGGAGGTGGCACTTTTCTTGACTCTTCTCACTGAATTGTCACACCAACTTTCTGTGTTAACTCCACATTAGGAGCCCATTCTCTAGCACCAGACAGCATGGGGATCCTTTCCTGGTTCTGCCATTTACTCTGTGACTTTGGGCTGGTTGTTTCATTTCTGAGCCTTGGTTTTCTGTAAAATAGGGGTGGTCGCTCAAAGATTTGTCATGAGAATTAATTGAGCTAATGGCACATGGCAAACATTCAACACATATAAGCTATAATTATTATTTACCACCCTCTTCCCAAATTTGCAGAAGAGGCCACCAAGGCTCAGAAAGGCAAAGTAACTAGCTCAAGTCACCCAGCTAATGAGAGCAGAGGCAGGATTTTGGCGTCGCTCAGTCTGATTTTACTCTGTGTTCTTTCTCCCTGTTCCACGAGCTCCTGCCATCCAACGATGCACACATGGCCTTTGGGCACTGTGCAGAGCACATCCTTGTAGGCGCCACATCGCTCCTGATTTTTTTTTCTTCTCATTTTATTTTCTTTTGGAGAAGCTTCTCTTTCCTCTAGATGACCCTTGTTCTCTTTGGTGGGTCTTCTAGATGGAGCAAAACACACACAAGCAAACTAAACAGGGTCTATATTTGCAATCAGGAAAACACTCCACAGATGCCCTCAACTTGGAAAGAGTGCAAAAATCAAAACACATAAACAATCCTTGGCTAATATTGCTCAAGACTTGGAAAGCCAAAATCCTTCCTGGAGAACCAGCATGGCCTAGCGTCATTCCTGTCCCCAAGAGAAGCCCCATGTGAGAGGCTGCAGCTGGACCTGGAGACCCTCTTTGGAAGCTCCACATAGGTGTGACTGTGGGTGGGAACTGGGAGCATCTCGGCTCACACAATTTGGCAGTTGAATTTTTTTTGACGTGTGCATGGTTAACAGAATTAATTGTGAATTACTGGGGACTACCAACCTCATCTGGGGCAGCCTGGAATCATATGGAAGTATTCAGCTGAGCGGCCTTGGGTTCCATTTTGAAAATATATTTTCCCCCTTTTTAAGTCAAACCACATGCAAATTGAAGGAACTAGCTTGGATGAGGAAGAAAGGTACCATTTCAAATCCCCTCAGCTGAGCTTTGGACCCCTACCCCCACCTCTCTGAATCCTCCTCTTTAATTGCCTTGTCAATCTCACAACAAACCACTGAAGTCAGCACCCCATTTTAAGGATGAGAAAAGCAAGTTGCAAGGATATGTTGCTTTAAAGCATGGTGGAAAAAATACCTTCCCAACCGCCTTGCCCATGGAGTAGTATTAACCCATATGGTTATTAATGGAAGAAGAGACTCATTACCTGGTTGCATGGTAGCTAAACACTATGCAGAAATCATAGCATAATGTGTTCAGCTCACGACCTTGAGAATCTAGCAGGCTTGGGTGTGACACCTGTCTCAGCTGTGTGCCTTTGAACAGTTGCTTGACTTCTCTGATCCTCACTTTCCTTTCCTGTGAAATGCCAGTAGTAACAATTCCTGCCTCCTAGGATGATTGAGAGGTTGGGGATGACTGAAGTAAAGTGCTTAGTGTCAAGCTCATAGAAAGTTGCCAGTGAATATAAAGCTATGCCAAGCATGAATAAAACACAGTTTTCAGTTATTGGAACATCATGGCACTATCTATAATCAACAAGAGTAATTCCAACGTATTGGTAACCTCCTATTTATACAAGATCTGATAACCTTAACGCTGACTTGAAGGCCTAAAGAATCCACTTCATTTCTTGTGAAATCCATACCTAGACAGTAGGGGAAGGACCCAGTTTCTGGCCTGTGTTCCAGAAATACAGAAATAACAGTAGCAATGTAGAATCACTGAACATCTGTGCTGGAGCACAATAATGCAAATGTACGGCGAGTCTCTGGAATGACACCGAATTTATTTCTTTCCCACGGGGTACCACAACCTAGCTGGGGACTCAAAGGTACTTTTCTTTCTGTGAATAATTCCAGAGAACTTGGCTTGAGATATCAAGTTTTGGTAGAGTGTTTAAGACAAAAGATGTTCAAAGCCATGCTTGGGTCTCTTTGAAGGACGGCAAGGAGTAAGTTACTGACTTCATTCCCATTTACCATGGTTTAGAAACAAACAAGGAAATGCACTTTTCCAAACATCAAATAGCTGCTCCAAAAATACAAGCTGAAAAGATGCCATCATGCCATATTTCAGCCATAACAAACAACAGTTTACGAGAAACCACAATAGATTTGAGAGACACAGCAACATTCTTGAGTGTCTAATGTCAGTGGACAATCAGCAGGAGAATCACAATAAACATGCAGCTGTAGGCATGGCGGGCAAGTCACACCCCACACCATATGGTGAAGCCGTCCCTGCTGCTGGCCAGCAAGCCACCTACGGGCCCCTTGACCTCATAAACTGTTGACCTCACCAAACCCCACTATCCCACCAATGATCCCAAAGTATGAGAAATGCCGCCTGCTGTTACAGATGGTCTTTGCCGTGCACCTGAAGCTTAGCTATTAACCATCTCACTGTTCCCTTGGAGTCAGCTAAAATATGTTTCCCAAACTTTGCTCCATATAGAGCTACTCCCAAGAGATGGTCCTTGACAGACAGGTCCTGAGGTCGGAGAAGACTAGAAATGTGACCTCTTGCTTGTCTCACTTAGAGTTGCTCATTCATCTGGAACTCAGGTGCCTTCTGATTTCCTGCTTTGTCAATTTTTGCACATCACTTGTACTTGGGGTGGCAGAGAAGAGGAAGGCAGAAGAGAAAACCCTTCCCTCTATGAAAACTTCCTGGAAATAACACAGAGCCCTTCTTTTGAAATTTTATTGACCTCGACTTAGTCCCATGGCTTCTCTGGGCTGTGAGAAGCTGGAGAGTAGTCACTTTTAGTGGGGATATAACCACCCTGTTAAGAGTCAGGGTGCTGGCACCGAGGAAGAGAAGAGATGTTGGAATAGACATCTGTCACCCTGTGTCTGACCACAATCTAGTTTGGTAAATGTTCTTACCAAACACGGGACACAGGAATGACTGACATTTAACAGGCATTG
The DNA here is from genome assembly GCF_037043125.1 of Eumetopias jubatus. NCBI lineage: Eukaryota > Metazoa > Chordata > Mammalia > Carnivora > Otariidae > Eumetopias > Eumetopias jubatus. The sequence continues at coordinate 82,058,497 of NW_028274822.1, read as the reverse complement.
AGTATTTATTATTTACCAGGCATTGTGGTAAGCACTCTGCATCTCAGTAGTCCTCAAATCAACCTTTTTAAAATTAGTATGCCCATTTTGCAGATGAGGAAACCAAGGCTAAGAGGGGTTAGGCTGAGTTTCCTAAGGATGCACAGCTAGAAGGTAGTGCAGAAAAAGTTTGATTTCACCTTGATGTTGCAAAACAAATAAACAAAAAATCATGCTCTTAACATATCAGATCCATTTATAACCCAGAACCTATGCACCAGGCTCCTCCTCTACCTTTACCTTACTCTTTGCCTGGAGGACTCCTATTCACCTGTCAAGACCTATCATAAATATCCCTTCTTCTATGAAGTTTTCTTTAAACACTCCAACCTCTACACTCATTCTTCCAACAATCATTTGCTGACATAACTCACATATTAATCCTTGCTCTAGGGGATACAAGAGAGGGCAAAACACAGGCCTGTCCTCTACATTTATAGATCTTCTAGAACAGTGAGAGTAATACTTTGTCCAATAGAACCTTCTGCAGTGATGGAGATGTTCTAAATCTGTACTGTTCAATATGGTAGCCATGAGCCTGTGGGACTATTGAGTCCCTGAAAACTGGCTAGTGAACCTAAAGAACTGAATTTTCAATTTTATTTGTTGATTAAATTCACATTAAAAACTGACATGCTCCGGCTATCAGAAGACTTTGAAGTATGTTTGGAACAACTTTGGTTGGGGAACTGACCTCTTTCAACTGTAAATTTATGAATTCTAAATACAGATCAAGAATTTTCAATGCAAATTTAGCATTCAAATAAGGTGCACTGTTAGTTCAAAATACACATCCTTGTGAAGATTTAAGGGTGAGAAAATAATATAAAATATCTCATTGATTATGCTTATGCTGAACATGGAATGAGATGATATATTGTTTAAAGGTTTATTTATTTATTTTAGAGAGAGAGAAAGGGTATGTGGGTGGGGGGAGGGGCAGGGGGAGAGAGAGAATCTCAAGCAGACTCTGCACTGAGCACAGAGCCCAGCGTGGGAATCAATCTGACGGCTCTGAGATTGTGACCTGAGCCAAAATCAAGAGTCAGACGCTTAACCAACCGAGACAGCTGGCTCCCCACAAAATGGTATTTTAAATATACTAGGTTCAATTAAGGATTATTAAAATTAATGTCACCTGTTACTTTTTACTTTTTAAAAATGGGACTACTGGAACATTTAAAAGGACAAATGTGGCCTGCCTCAGACAAGGCTGGGCTGGTGTGCCATGAGACACTGCAGCGTGCATGAACTGGAGTGGCCACATCTGACCGAAGACCGTTTTATAGGTTTGCCTTTTCTGCCAAAGAGGAGATACCACTTCTTACACACCTCTGGTCTGACACACCAGGTCCTCATTTCATGACCATTGGAAGAACGAAGGAAGATCTCTGCACAACCCGAATGAAATGTTTTCCCCCTTCTGGACTTCACCACTACTGCTGAAAACTCCCTGTGGGAGGCCTCCCTTAACTGTGACACATTTTGTCAGAGTCTGTTGTTAATGAATGACCTGAGATAATTTTCTTATATTCAGCCTCCAGTCAAGATCTCAGAGATGAGCTCCACCTAGAGATACAGAAGTCAAAGTCTAATTGGCTTCATTCATTCATTCATTCATTGAGCAAATGGCAACTGAACACCTACTATCTGCCTGGCACTGCTCTAGGAGGGTGTGGATCCAAAATTGCCAGAGCCCGACACAGTCCACATCCTCCTGGGAGAGAATACAACAAACCTGTTGATCCTTGAATGAAGAAGCCTCTCTGTGGGATTTCCTTCCCTACGATCTTTCAGTTGTTACTCTCATGGGGACTCTTTTTTTTTTTTTCTTTTGTTGTTTTCCCTTTCCCTCCCAGGCAAGGTTAGAGAGAGCCAAGATTGGTGATGAAGTCCTGTTGTCACACAGACAGGCTCCAGGGGGAATGGAGGGGAGGAAGCTGCAAGCCGGGCCCCAGAATTAGACAATCTGCCCAACACTCGTATGACTTCTCTGACTCCGGTTCTTGACAGATAATCAAGATTAGTCAGCAGGAGAATTGACTGTGGTTCTTTAAAGTGGCATATAATTATAATGCTTGGTACTTAAGGGGTGTCTTTTGTTTCAGGCTCTTCCAGCACCATTATGAGTCTTAACTCCATAATCTTGGCAGGGTTTCACTACATTATTATTTTTTATTATTAAATTGTAAAATGACCTACTTGAACAAGATTTTTAAAAAAGCTTTTTATTAAAAAAAAAAATCTTCTACTCAGTGTTCTTCTCTGTCCCTTCCGTTACAGTTTGCAAAAACTTTATGACCCTACTGTGTGCTACTCAAAGGCCTGGACATGTCATGCTTATATAATGCCACATGAATGCTTTTCTTCTTTTTCCTTTTTTTGGTTTTGCTTTGGTTTAAGAGATGAGGCTGTTCCATTCTTCTACACATCCATTGGTCCAGCCATAATGTGTTGAGTTAGTCAAGGAACTTTTAGTTGTTGGGAGCAAAAGATTACCATAAATCATGCAAAAAGGGGGAATGTTCTGGAGGCCACTGGGCTTTGTGGAAGAAAGCAAGGGCCGTGCCAGACCTCACAGGGTCCTGGAACCAGGAGCCTCAAAACTCAGGACCTGAGATGACTTTATCCATCCAATTCACGTGCCTTCTCACCTTGGTTTCTCTTTCTGTATATCAACTCTTCTCTTTTCTCTGATTTTTCTCTGTTTCCTTGCATATAGACCAGACATGGCCACTCTAGTTCATGCATACTGCAGAACTGACCAACATATCTGCGTCTCTGTGCCCTAATACTAAGATCTCAAGAGGTTCCACTGGGGTCATGTGCTCCATTTGGTCCAATCATCTGTGGACACTGATGAATTCTTTTTGCAAGAGTTAATGGTTTAGGCACTTTGGAAAATAGTTTGATGGGTTCTCAGAATGTTAAACATAGACTTAACTATGTGACCCAGCAATTCTGCTCATGTATTTGCCCAAGAAAAATGAAACATACATCTACGTATAACTTGTACAAGAATGTTCGTAGTCGTCAATAAATGAAAGCAACTCAAAAGCCCATTAGCTGGTGAACAGAGAAGCCAAATACGGTTTCCCTATGCAATTGAATGCTGTTGGGTAATAAAAAGGCATGAGGCATGGATGCATGCTACATGATGAACATGCTACATACAACATAGATGAACCTCAGAGGCATTATGTTAAGTGAAAGAAGCTGGATGCAAAAGACCGCATGTTGCATGACCTCATTTATATGAATGTCAAGAAAAGGCCAATTTATAGAAACAGAGAGTAGATGAGTGGTAGCCTGGGGCTGGGGGCGGGGGTGAGGAGTAACTACAAATGGAAACAGGGTTTCTTTTTGGGTCGATGGAAAAGTTCTAAAATTAGATTGTGGTGATGGTTGCACAACAGTGTAAATACACTAAAAATATTTAGTTGTTTACTTTAGATGGGTAAATTTTATGATACACAGATTATTTCTCAATAAAGCACTTGGGCAACATCCTCAGTTTGCATCCACAGTAGATGGGTCTTCTTCCAGTTGTCCCAACATGCTGGGTGAAATCCTGCCTCTGGGTCCTTGTTTCTATCATTCCTTCTGCCTACAATACCCTCCCTGCTAGCATTTGAATGATGGGCTTCTGTGCCACACCTCCTCAGTTGTTGGCAACTTTAAGCATCAGGAATTTCTTTTTTTTTTAATGAACTTCTTATTCTTCAGGACCTTAGTTGCCTGGACTCATGCTACCTCTTTCTAAAATAGTGTCTCAACCCCAAATATCTTCTGTTGCCTACCTTCCCCCCTACCTGCCAGAGCCCTCTCCACCCTTCCGCTCTGTTCTAGCCTCTGGAAACTGATGTATATGGACAGCATCAATGGGCTCCCTTGCCATCTGGCTTCTGGTGGAGTTTGGCCAATGGGAAGCTCTGGTTGGGGTCGGAGGAAAGGACGGGACATTGGGGTGTGAACCCAATGTGGGGCTTGAACTCACAACCCTGGGATCAAGACCTGAGCTGATGTCAGGAGTCAGACGCTCAACCGACTGAGCCATCCAGGTGCACTTCAGGACAACTAATTCTAATTGCCACAACTGACAACCCCTCAAACTCAGTGCCTAGCTGGGTAAAGGTTTATTTCTCTCTCATGTCACAGTCCTATGTGCATGGGAAGCCGTTCTCCATCTTGTTGCTCTTCCACTAGAGCACGTGCCCCCCAAGGTCATCACAGTGGAAGGAGAAAGGACCAGACCGTCACCTGGGTTTTGTTTGTAAAAGCCGGCCATTTCTGCCCATGTTCCCATTGAGCAGAACCCAGTCACGTGACCCCATTTCAAGGGCGGCTGGGAAATATGGAGGAGCACACGGAGGTCTGGTAAGCACCACTGCCTCTGCCTTATTCCCTTTTTAGAATGTAGGCTTCCTGAGGGAAGGGGCTTGGTTTATCCTTGTCAGCATTTTCTCCAGCAGCTGTCACATGCTCAACAACCTGTAGTCTCGGATGCATGAATAAATGGAGATGTGAATGAATGACAGCTTCCTGTCCAAAATTTTCATTTAATTCTTAATGATGTGCTATGTCGTAAAGTTTGTTATGAGGGGTAGAACCCTATCTTGCTAATGGCACTTTCAGTCTTACTAGGATAAGGACTGATCTTGACATTCCTTGGATTCACCCTTTAATAACCATCCCAAGTGCCTTGCAGATGTCCTTCTCTTTGACCCTTGGGATAATGACTCCTGTATTTCCCGTCGTTCCCCAGAAGGAAAACTGATCACAAGACCCTAATTTATTCCTTGTGGTTTCTGTTCTTTCATTATTTTAATAGTGTCACAAATACTTCTTTATTTAATGCCCTTACCATGTGCCAGGAATTAGATTCCTTGTTTCCCTGCCATGCTTTCTCTCCCCAGCCCACTTCTTCAATCTTCTGAAACTTTTAGGGCCTTGAGGCAATGACCCTGATGACCCTAGCATCCATATATAATGACTTCTAAGTACATCTGAGAAAATCCCACAAGTTACTTTTTCTAGGATGATTTGTGGGGAGTCTGTAAAACTATGGTTTCATGGCCAAAATCCAGTTTCTTGGTCATGGACCCTATCTCTAGATTTGGCCTTGGTCCCAAGAGGATTTGAGGATAGAGTGTGGATGCCTGCATAAGGGCTCAATACCCCTAGTGGTGATGTAGCGGCAACCACAGATCCAAGGACCTCATTTTGCACACTGGGTTCAGAGAGAGGTCTGTAAGAGGTCAAAAAGTCTTCTAACAGAAAGGGATTCCTGCTGAAAGAAATTTGGGAAAAACTGCTTAGTCCATCTCCCTTTTGGAAACTCCCAACATTAAGTACAATATTAAAGGCTCTGAAAAGGCCTGGAAATAAACAAACCCCCAAAGCGAGCAAACATATTGGATTTTGTTTGGCCTAGTTTATCCCAAATTTATTCAACCATGGATCCCATTTTCATGCAGTATGTGTCAACATCTTGTGGACTCATGATCCTTCTGAGCACAGTTTTGGAAACTCTCTGTCTTTCCCTATGGGATTTCCAGTTCTTATGTCCATCCTGCAACCTTTTCCACATGTCAGGATTAAGGCTCAGAGACGTGAAGTAGCCTACTATGCACGGTAACTTAAACTCATGAGTAGCATAGTTGGAGTTTGAGCCCATGCCTGGTAGATGGAAAACCCATATAATTTTGTCTCTCTCCTATACTATTTCTGTGTACAATGAATTGCCTGGAATTCTTTTTAATTATTTGATAAAAATAATTTGTAATTAATCGCTGATCGCCTGTCAGTGAATACTATGCTGAAGAACTTGAAGACAGTTTCTTCTCAGTTCCAACAGTCTGCTTTGCATTATCAATTTGTTAAGAAACTCTCTTTTTTTTTTGTAGCACCGTGCAAAAGGAAACTTCCATCCAGACTGTCTGAATTATCCAAAAATTCTGAACTGATGGCATCCAAATGAATAAGATTTTACAGAACTGCACTTGGAGAGTTGATTGGATTTGTCAGTTTTCCTGTGGATATAAAGTCCTGGGTGGCTTGACTGAAAGTATGCTAGAACATAAATAATCACCAGATTTTCAGGTGAATTCCACAGAGTCTGTAGGAAAAAGAAAACTCTGGCTATTTGTTTGGGAATCTACGGGCTATCTGAGAAAACCCTGCACAGAGTCCCAAAGTATGAGCTCAACGATGAGTGTGTTTGGGGGGAAGAAAAAACCAGATTGATTTCTTTCTATTCTTTTTTTTTTTTTTTTTCCTTTTTTTGAAGCCAAAGTGCTTTGCAGCAACCAGTGTTAAGATTTAACAGCCAAGAAGGTCAGGGTGATGAACTTTCAAGTGTTCATGGACACCAGGCACCCAGTCAACTCCCCAAACTCCTGAAATGCTAGAGGGTCAGAAAGCAAGGAAAACATGTTTTCATAACTAAAATGATTACATCTTGGATTTATTTATTTATTTATTTATTTCCCACAAAGTGGTTTTTAGAATGTCATGTCTCTTGGCTTCCTGATGGCCTCTTCCTATGTTTCCAGGAGGGTGAGATAGGGGGCAAGGCCTTGCAAAACTAGACTTGGACCTTTCTCGTTTATATTTTCCAGAGGCTCCGTGCTCTGACGTGATGAAAGATCTGACCAAGGAATTTCAAGTTCATGAGTGGGGCGGGGTGGGGAGGGGGAGCTGGGAGGCTTCCCAACCCCAGCTTCCGTCTGCCCCCGTTGGCTAGACTCCAGCTACTCTCATGCTTGAAGGGTTGGGTAAGTGCTGCAGTTTGCTAGTGGATCCATCTTCCCTTACAAGGAAATGGTTTGTGCTTCTTTCTGTAACTTGAGGTGTGCTTGGTGTTTCTAGTTTATTCTCGGCAGAGCTCTGAGTGGGGTCAGTACCTGCTCATTCATTCAGTGGCTACTAATTGAGCATCTACTCTGTGCCTGGCACTCTGTGCCTGGCACTCTGTGAAACACTGGGGATTGGGTGGGGATAGGCCACACCACTCTATCTTCTTGGGAAGTCCCATGTTGCTTTGAATTAGGTGACACCCACTCCTTTTCTAGATCACTTTTCTAGATCCAGACACGTAGATGACTTGGGGGCCAGGATTGTATTAGAAATAATCTCTCCCAGCCTTCTCATTGGACAGGTGGGAAGACAAAGGTCCAGAGAACAGGAAGGGGCTGGCTCAAAGTCACATAGTGGATTAGTTACAAAACCCGGAGAAGGATCCAATTTTCTTGCTTTCTAACCCAAAGCTCTTCTCCTTGTACCATGATGCCTCTCACAGTTCATTCAGTTAGTCTTTGCTGGGCCCTCACGAGGCACCACGAACTGTGTTAGGTGCTGGATGAAACTCAAAGATGTCACTCAAGAAACTGATGATCCAAACCGGGGGTGGTGGACTGTGAAGCCATTCGTTGGGAAAGGTGGGAAGAGAAAGTGTAGACATGGGAAGCAGATAGGTTTGGATTTAAATCCTGGCGTTCCATTCACTGATTGTGTTCTTTGGGGCAAGTTATTTAGCTTTTATGAGCCTCAGTTTCTCATCTTTGAAACAGGACTGTCAATAGGTCATTCCCGCCTAGACGTGTTGGGAAAAGAAGCAATAATACATGGGAAATATTTTGCAAAGTGCTCAGCACAAAATAGGGAGCCCTGCATGGTTGCCATGAATCATTACTACTGTGATAAATGCTATAGGTAGTTATAGGTAGTGTTCTGGAAATACATAGGAAGGAACAGCTAATTATATCCCCAGGCGGGGATAAGAGAAACGGGCTCTTTCTTTTGATTGGATTTTTCTGCCTGATCTGTGGGTGGGGAGGGTGTATATTTTACGGCTGAAATCTCTGTACAGACATTTCTACCCTAAGAAGTTCATTTTCCTACAAGGAGTGGCTGCACAAAGCTACAAATGGATGTAAATGCAGAACGGGACCCTCCCATGGCTGACCAGCCAGATAACGGGCTTTCTTAATGGTTCTGCCCACTTGCTCCAAGTACAAATGCAACCCATGTCCAGAGGAGGATCTGAGACACAGAGGTTCTTTAAAAGCTTTATGAATCATCAGAGATCAAGTGGGTTGAATCATCCAGGATTATATAATTTTTTTTTAATGTTGGAATGCTTTGAAATTTGGTAATGGTATAGAGGTCATTCCCTGGTGATTCTCAAGCACTTGGTATCGCCAGGCATGTCCCAAAGCCTGCTTTGTGGAACACTAGACCCATGACATACTCAGGACTTTGGGCAAAATGTATACCCAGATATTCCCAGTGTGCCTGAGAGTGAATGCACTGTATGATCCCTGAGGAAAGAATCCAATTTATGTTTTTAAACCCGGGAGAATTTTCTTGAATCCCTAGATTTTAAGGTTTGTGAGTACAGGAATTATACCTCTCTTTTCCTCTGTTGTATCCCAGGAACTGGGATCTAGTATCCACTTAGTACATGTTTATTAAAAATAGTTACATATTTCCCAAACTTGCTTGGCCACTGGAGTGCCCTTTTTGTCTGTAGTATACCTGCCAGCATTTTGCATAGATAAAGGAAAGTTTCCTTCAAACCAAAATAGCAAAATTTGTTCCAGGTGGGGCTATAAAGATGTCTTAGAGTAGAATCGATGGGGGAGGGGGTGGATTGGTGGGGCTCCAGACTCCCACCCCTTGTCTCAACCAGAACATCCTTGCCTTCACACTAACTGCTTTATAGATTAGGATTTCTTCTGAATTAAGAGTTATGTGGTTTATGACTCACTTGATATATACTGTTCTAGAAGGAATTACATTCCTGGGGGATGGTAATATAATTGAAGGAAACAATCAAAGTTGGGTTTGACAGATGTAGCTAGATGTGTTTTAAGAAAAAAAATCTAATGCTAAAACTCATTTGATTATAGATTCATTCATTTGTCTACATTTATTGAATGTCTCTATATGCCAGGCAGTCTTCTAGATCTTGAAGATAGAGGGAAGTATGATAGACAAGGTCTCTGACCTCAAGGAGCTTGCAGTTTGGGGGGCAGGGGGATGCTGGTTACTAAACCAGTAGGCAATCACATGACAAGCATGATTTCCTTAAGAGACCTACAGTATGAAAATGGTATACAGTGAGATCAAAGTGAGGGCACCAATAGGAAGTTAGTGGTATAGGAAGGCCTGTACTGGGGGGATCCACTTGAGTTCAGACCCAAACCACATCTGAAGACCAAAAAGGAGGGTATCCTGAGTGGAGGGGACAGCAACTGCAAAGATATTGAGGCAGGAACAAAATTGGTGTGCTCCAAGAATATAAAGCGAGCCAGAGTACAGCAAGCTAGGGAGTGAAGTGAAACCGAAGATGTTAGCAGTGGACTGCATCTGGCCCATCTGTCTTCCCAGCGCTGGGCCCTATGTCTGGCAAAGACCAGGTACCATGGATATTTGCTGAATGTGCACATTAATACAATTAATTAATTGCACCCCTTCTTTCCTGTTCTCTACAATCTCTGGTTCCCTTGTTTATGCATATTTTAGAAAAGAAAACTTTTTTTTTTAAAGCTAAGCATTATTTTTGCTCTTCTGGTGAGTCTGACCATATCTAATTTGATATTCGGTGGTAAGTATTGCTGGTCAACTTCCTGGAGACGCAGCTGTTATAGAAAGATTCCTTTTGAGGAAAGAAGCCCAAGAAGGACCAGTGACGTGGCCAACATCATACAGGGCACTTGTCAAAGACCAAGGGTGGAAACCCACCTTCTCACCTTGTGATTGAGCTCCTGGCTGGAAGGATTAGTTGATCCATTTAACTCCATTTACTGTGACATGCTCGCACTTGAAACTTCCCCAGTACGATGTGCTCAGCTCCCCAAATATGGGATTTTCAGTGAAACCTTGACATTTAGCTCTAGGGCTAAACAGCAATACTTTAAATCCCCCAATTAGAAGCAGAGATGGAGATGAAATGGTCCCAAGGAATCTGGAGGCACAATCGTTTCAAAAGGCAGCAAAAGGCTGGGGCAGAAAGAGAGAGAAGTTTTAGATCTCACATCAGGAATGTGAAGCTAAATGAGAGCCATTCGAAAGCTCTCGGGGTTATAAAGTGGAATTCCCTCTTGTACAGTACACAAGAGTTATTAAGTGTGTATATGAGACTCCTGTTTTACTTCATGTACATGATTATTTTATACAGGAGAGTTTGGAAAGAATTATAGGCTGAGAACTGGCCAAGAAGCAAGATGAGCAGTGGAGAACAGGGGTAGAGGCTGCAGTGTTGTTGCTGGGGGCTCGGGCTACTTGGAGAAAGCCATCATGAGGTCCATTGCGGGGTAAGGGGTTTCGGAGAAGTCGAGTGTAGAGTTGGATTTTGTATAGGCTCATCTCCAAAAAGGCATCCTGGGCTTGGTCTTAGTGAGAAAGTGCCAGGTTTGAGAATTAAAGGAGCGGAACCTGGGCCCAAGCCCAGCACACTGGGTTGGGCCCACTGAGGTCCAGAGACCAAGAATATAAAGAATTTGGATTGGACTTGCTTGGCTTTAAGACACAAGAGGGACCACAAGGCATTCTCAGCACACTCAGTAATTTCCAAAGTGAGAAAGACATTATCTTTCTGAAAGGAGTCCAGGAAGCAGGGCGCTAGGGATAAAGGGCTGCTTTTGGGAGAGACCCAATGTACCAATAGCTTGGGCTGATTGCATCTTTCCCGGGGTCACATTCCTTTATAAAGGAGGCAGGACTCTGGCACCAGAACAGTTTGGATTCCTAGTTTTGCTTCTGACTCTGTGACCTTGAGGACGTTAATTAATGTCTCTGACCCCAACTATAAGATGGGGATTAAAACAGCTGCTTCTACTGAAAATACAATATGGCAGAGGATACACAAAGTTGAGTGGTATTAGGTGACAGCCATCACTCAATAATAATGATTATATTAATAGTAATTTGAATGAGGGATAATTGATTGGGTGGTTGGGGGCGGCATTACTGACATCATGTGTGAAATCTCTTGTTTGTTGAGTAGGGGTCTTTTACTATCTGTTCTTTGTGCCCTAGGCTCACTGGGGTAGCGCTACAAAAGCCTTAAAGCCTTACAAAACTTTATTGAGTTGGCAAAAAAGTTTTGTAATTTGAAAGCGGGTGTCTTCATGGTGGCCTGTCCCTTACTCCTGGATGACTGAGATGCTGTAGACTTTAGACTGGCTAAATGCCAATCATATAGGGTACAACACTCTCTAAGATCTATGTAAGATATGCTTGTAGCCCTAATTCCTTGAAGCTACAACTTTCCTAAAGGGAAAAAATGCACTTATAGCTATGTATTATTAAGACACTAAATCCACCTCTTTACTGAGCTTAAACAAGAGAGACAGTTATTTCTTTCTTAGAGCAAGGCATTTCCCACTCCATAAGGCCATGTGGAGACACAGGCTCCTTCTGTCTTGTCGCTTTGCCAGTTCTAAGACATTGCCCTTCATCCCACAGTCTAAGATGGTACATAACCACCTCCATTTTCCAGGTGGAAGAAAGAAGACAAGCAGGGAAGGCATGACCTTTTTAAGGGTATGACCATTGCTTGGATTGGAGTCATGTGATGGACCCAACTTCAAGGGAAGCTGGGTAATGAATGTACCTTTGCTCCTAGTGTCCATATGTCTAGCTAAGAATCAGGGGTTCTTAAGAGAAAAGGGACAATAGATGTTGTTAGACAATTAACCATCCAGGCCTTAGCTTCCTTCTTTTTTTTTTTTTCTTTTTTTTTTTTCTTTTTTTTTTTCTATTTTTTTTCTATTTTTTTTATTATGTTACGTTAGTCCCCATACAGTACATCATTAGTTTTTGATGTAGTGTTCCATGATTCATTATTTGCGTATAACACCCAGTGCTCATTGCTACACGTACCCTCCTTAATACCCATCACCCTGTTACCCCATCCCCCCCCCCTTCTGTAACCTTCAGTTTGTTTCCTGGAGTCCAGAGTCCTTCATGGTTTGTCTCCCTCTCTGATTTCTTCCCATTCAGTTTTCCCTCCCTTCCCCTGTGGTCCTCCACGCAATTCCTTATGTTTCACATATGAGTGAGATCATATGATAATTGTCTTTCCCTGACTGACTTATTTCACTTATTTCACAGATCCGATCCGTGTTGATGCAAATGGTGGGTATTCATCCTCTCTGATGGCTGAGTAATATTCCATTATATGTGTGAATCACATCTCTTTTTCCATTCACCTGTTGAAGGGCATCTCGGCTCCTTCCAAGAGTTTGGCTATTGTGGACATTGCTTCTATGAACATTGGGGTGCATGTGCCCCTTCTTTTCACTACATCTGTATCTTTGGGGTAATTACCCAATAGTCCTTAGCTTCCTACTTGACCAAGCTGAGCAGCCCAGTTCAGGTCTCAGCAAGACTTGGGTTTGAATCCAGCTCTCCCACTTGCTAATAGAATAAACTTAGACAAACCTCATACCCTCTATTTTCTCAGTTGTAAAGTAGGCATAATATCATAGTAATTCCAGCTTCACGGACCATCAGGGGGATGCATGTAGAATACCTATTCCAGAATCTGTAGCTGGTATCCAAGCTCTGCTTGGCTCCCTCCTTTCCCTCCTTATCTCATCGTGCTCTACCAGGACAGTAACAAGTCCTGGAGTATTTCTTGTACTTAGCTTGCTCCAAGCCTGCTCCTCCCAGACTGTGAAGTCATAAGAATAAGGATCATGCTCAAATAAGCACTTGGTATTTTGAATAGATTGCATAGTGTCTGGAACAGACTAGGTTCTCGACAATGTTTGCTCTAATAAATAAGTACATACATACATACATAAATACATAAACACATAAATAAATACATAAACAAATGGAAGGCCACTGTTTATGAAGCTGGACATGACCATAAAGGGTCCATATATGCTGGCTCAAGATGGCACCCTGTGTACCGGATACTGTGCTAAGATTCTTACTTGAGTTAATGGATTCATTCATCATTAGGAGATGCTATTGTTGTTATGCTATTCAGGGAAGACAACTAGGATACAGAGATACTACTGAATTTGCCCAAACCCACACAGATATTAGGTAAAGAAGCTGGGATTTGAACCCAGGAACCCTGGTTTCAGGATTCATGCTCTTATCAATGTGTCATACTGACTTTGCTCAGGTATAGATCAAATTTGCCCCTGTTTAAAGGTAGATTAAATTGGACATTTTCAATTCAATTTCCAAGAAAAAAAAATTATCTCCATATCCTCAGCTATTAAAAGAGTCATTTCAACTAGTCTGGTAGGGTTTTTTTTTCTCCTTTCCTCCCTCCCTCCCTCCCTCCTTCCCTCCCTCCCTCCCTCCCTCCATTCCTCCCCCTCCTCCTTCTTCTTCTTTTTTAAAGATTATTTATTTATTTACTGGGGGTGGGGGAGAGAGCAGAGCAGAGGAAGAGGAGCAGAGGCAGAGGGAGAAGCAGACTCCCAGCTGAGCAGGGAGCCCAATACGGGGCTTGATCACAGGACCTTGAGATCATGACCTGAGCTGAAGGCAGACACCCAACCAGTTGAACCACCCAGGCGCCTCCCTCTTTTCTTCGTACGCAGCACAGTACATCCTTTCCCCCAACCCAAGTCATTGTAACATGTAAAACAGAACACAGCAAAGTACCAGAATTGGAGAGGGTCATCCCTGGTCTTAGCTATTAGGTTTTCCAGTCACCTCTCAAGGGTCCCTTAGAACAAGGTCCAAGATTATATGCAACATACTTTGTAAACATCAATTTCATTTACCTCCTTCCAGTATAGGGGGGGAAAACTGAGGCCAGTGCAGGAAGGGATTTGTCCAAGTCTAGATCAGAAGTGTAGAAAGTGTCCCAGTGTCCAGTTCAATAATATATGCCACGAATCTCCAAGAAAGCGATCAGATGCTTTCAACCAGGTCACCCCAACTCAAGACTAGGAGGTTACAGTTCAGTTATGGTGAATTACAGCTTCAGATAACTAAGGAAAACACATTGAGTATTTAAGATTGTTGTGGTTAGGCAAAAATACATGTGGCCAATATTTGGAGTCAGAACATTTGTTGCGATTTGTGCTTTGAAAGGCGGACATGTTTGTTTATTCTAAGAGCTTGCAAAGTGCCAACTCCCCAGCAATGAATAACTTAATGACTCAAATGCAAACTCCAAACTCCAAACTGGCTTAAGAGAGGTGGCGATTATGGAAAATCCTGCTTCATCTAGCCCAAGGAAATGACCACCCATGAGCTGGAAAACCAACCTCAAAGCAGGAAAGAAACAGAAGTGTCCAAAGAAGAAATGGAAAACACAACCCAGAAACAAACTGACCCTTGAACAAGACCATGAATGAGCTGAGTTGGGGGTAGTATTCCAGGGTGGTTTCTCAAGTCTGCTGGGCTCCTGTGTTCTCCATGAGGATGTGATGTGAAGACAAGAATGTCTACTTTAAAGGGCCCCAGAGAATTTGTATTCCAGAAACCTTAGATTGTTGTCTTAAAGCTGGGGTTGCAAAGTCCATGTCCACTTTGGCCGGGCAGGAAATGTAGGTTAGTAAGTGAGCTGAGCGTAAGATGATAAAATGCAGCTGGAACTCAGGCACAGTGTTGGGAGGTAATGGGAAGCCGTGGGGAGTGGGAGAACTAGAGCAAGACTGCCGCTGCCCACCGCTAACCAATTGTTGCCATGTGGAAACATGGGTCCTGTGTTGACAGGTATTGCAATTTGTCAAGAATCTAAAAACGTTTTCACGAGCAATCTGCTTTTTAAAAGATTGTCAACTAAGGCACAATTTCAAAAGCAGTGTGGGAGCTCTCCTGTGCATCAGTATGACCACTAATAGTAGGCATGGACTGAATGTTGTGGTCCCCCATTTAAGACCCTTGGAGTAGATAGAGGACCTCTAATTCTACCCCTTCATTCAGTAGATGTGAAAAATGGACGTTGGGATTCATCTTTAGTCCCACGACTATGTCAGTAACAGAGCTGGGACAGGAACCGTTATGAGTTCTACTTTTCTTTCCCTTGTAACACAGATTCTAGACCTGTCAGTCTTCCACAATGGATGGCTATGGATACCGAGTAAGGACAATTGAAAGCCCCTGCCTCTCATGGAGAAAAACAAATCCTACCCTAGCTCATAATGACAATGATGTTGGTGGTGACAATGATAATAAATATCAGGTAGAGTGCTTTGGGTGGCAAGTAACAGAAAATCCTGATTCAAATTGACTTAATACATGAAATTCTTATCTTCCATACCTGGAAGAGCAGAGAATGGACAGGAGCCAGATCCCGTGTGATTAATGACATTATCAGGAATCTGGGTGCCTTCTGTATTTCTGCTTTGCAGGTCTCATTTTGCTTCATCCCCAGATCCATCCCTCCCTCCCTCCTCCCTTCTTTCTCTTCTGTCTTTCTCTTTCTCTCTCTTTCCTCCTCCTCTTCTTCCTTCTCCTTCTTCCTCTCCTCCTCCGTCATCGTCGTCTTCTTATTGTTTTCTCTCTCTCTCAACAAGGCTGCCAGTAGTAAGTGACTCTATATGCTTCATTGTTCCACCCAGAAAGAGAGAGAAAAAATTGTTGAGACTTCTCCCCTAGGCATGGGTTCTAGATCCTCTCTTCCATCTAATTGAGCCTACTGTCCATTTCTGGACCAATACCAGTAGACAGGGAAAGCTGTGTGCTGATTGGCTGAACTGTGCAGTCTACTTTAGGAACTGAGTTGGGGCCAGTGGAGGAGGGGTTTGCATGTCTCTGGCTACCTTCTGGTTACCCCGGACAGCCTGGCTCTTCTCAGAGGTCAGTGAACCAACTTATGAATCTTCAGAATAGCGTCATGGTGGGCTGGACTCTGGACTTTTCCAGAAATATCCCCAAAGCCTGGCTCTCTCTTTTCCTTGCAAACTTAATTTAAGGCAGAACTTCTCAAACTTTAATGGAACCAGATGCCCCAAAGAACCTGATAAAAGTGAACATTCCAGCCCCCCATCCTCAGAAAAGTCTGAGTCAGGAGGTCAGAGAATCTGTATATTTCACAAACTTCCTAGGCGATTTTGATTTGGGTGGTCAAGGGTCCTACTTTAAGGGATGCTTCTCTAGACTATGAAAACTGGATGTCCCATAACTCAAGAATATAGAAGAAGTGGCCACCAGCCATCAAAGAAATGCTTAGGCTCATGACATTTCTTTTTTGTGACTACCTTTGAATTCTTGGAATGAGAGAAGTTCATCTGAGTTTGCAATCACGGTTTTCTGGAGTACATTGAAGGAACCTTTGGACAAAGGTGAGGAAGTGTTGGAAAGAAGATAACAGGAATGTCATCTTGTCCCCTCAGCTTCTACCCATGTCCCGAATCATCCTCCATGAGTGGGTCATAAGACACAGGAAGCAGGGATGTCTTGATTGTAATTAACCAGTGTAACCCTGTTTGTGGGATTTTAGCCACTGTATGATTTAGGTTATACTTACATTAAATAGAGTCAAATCCCAAGTGACAAAATTAGTTTATTTCAATTCTCATTTTATCATTCTGATAAGTGGAGGGAGTGTGGTGCTAGCATTTAACTCCTCTATATAACCTGCTATATCCCTTTTTGACAAAGAGAGAGCAGAGCTTGGGTTCAGAGGCTTGAAATATAATATCCACATAATCATATTAACTTTAATATAATTAAAAGCATCTAGCGATCATTTAATTATATTGTTTTGCTTTCATCAAGTGTCTGATAGGATACATGCTAGATTATGCTGACCTAAAAAAAAAAAAATCCCAGTGGCCTAAAACAACACAGTCTTATTTGATATTTATACTACTTGTGTATCATGGCTCTCAGAGGGGTTCTACTTGTTGGAATCGCCCCAAGGCCCTGGGCTGATGGAACGGCCACTATCTCAAACATTGTCAGTTTTCATAGCGGAGCAAGAGAATTTTGAAAATTCTTATATTGGCCATTAAATACTGTGGCCTGGACATGACACAGGGAGCTTCTGCTCACAGCCCATTGGCCAGAACTAGTTACATGGCCCTGCCCAACAACAACGGCCCATGTGACCAGGAGGGTGGAAATGGAAATATGTGGTAGAGAGCAGAGATGCTCACCACCATTGTGGCTATTTGTTCTGTCTTCCAGCCAAGGTTCTTCCAACAGTGTTTTGTTCCCCATTTGGAGGGTGGCTGCCTTCCCTAGGGAAGGCATTAACATAGATATCCATGCAGAACTGTAACAGGACAGCCCAGGACTTGCTTCTGGATTCAGTCCCTTCCTGTCTATGTGACTTTGGGTGAGTCATTTCATCTCATCCATCCTCAGTTTCCCATCTGTAAAGTGGGACGGTAATAACAGCACCGACTTCGGAGAGTCATTGAGAAATTGAAAGCAGTAATATATGAGAAACCATTGAATGTGGCACATAGCTATGTGCTCAGTGTAAGTGCTAGCTATGGCTTGAAGTGCCCCAGATCCAATTAGTTCCATAAACAATTATAGTGAAGTATAATGGGACGCACAGGGCGTGGGAGTGCCTAGCAGTGGGAAGGAATACAATTTAGGGCTTTATGAGACAGTTTTCTCCCTGAAGAAGCAGGGCTCCAGGAGGAAGTGTGGTTAGCCAGGTGAATAGCATGGCAATGTCTGTTCCAGGTAGAGGGAGTGGCAAAGGTGTGAGACTGTGGTGAGCTTTAATGGACTTCTGCCAGAAATTCTGGGTTGACAGCCCTTTTGCATTAATGCTTTCATTCTTTTCCTTTGGTGCCTTGTGAGTGATGTTGGGTTGTTGGCTCTTGCAGAAGTCCTGATTCTCAAGAAGGGGTTCCAGGCTTCCAGATCAGCCTTTGCCTTGCCCTTTGGATGTTAATTTCCTAAGGCCCAAGACCAATTCATTGAGACCTTGAAACTACTCTCTCAGGGGGACCTGTGAAGGACTGCTACCCATGGTGTACTGGGCTTTTCTTAGAGGATTTTTGGAAGCACAGGGACTAGAGAAATTAGGGATTGAATTACTGTAGGGAGTGAGGGATTTTCAGAGTCTAGAAAGCTGGGGTGTGTGTGTCATGGCAAGGGTTAAGGAGAGCTGGGGAGGAAGACTCAGGAAGAAACCCACAGGCAATTCCTATAAAAGACAAAAGATGGCAGAGCTCTGGTCCAGAAGAACTGGGTCATGACCTTGCTCATTTCATGCCTTTACCTTTCCCCGTCATTTTGGCTTGGATTTGCTCACCATGAGCCCTCAACTAGGTGCGTGGGTTTAAGAAAACTTCTTTGAACCCAATCTTGGCTGCCACAGCCACCCAGCTGAAACTCGGCTGAAGCTGGTGGGTAGTATCATTTGGCTGGCACCCTGGCCGGAAAGTCATTCACCGAACAAACTTGACTGTCCGGAAAGAACTTCCACTTGACGGCTAGGCAAGAGCAGAGCATACTGTGGTGAGGTGCGATGGAAGTTTCCTACCCTCCAGGAATCATGAATCAAACAGGCATGAGGCTGACGAGAGCAACAATCATGGCGGCAGTATTTGCCACCATGACTTAAATCCCTGCTGTATGTCGGGCACTGCAAGAGGGCCTGGCTGTGGATGACGTCATTCAGTTCCCACAACAGCCTTGAAAGGGAAGCACTATTTCAAGGGTCCTCTGCTCTATCTGATTTGACACAGCTCATTTGAGGGAATAGCCATGGCCGAAAGGAAAATCATGGTTTTTATGACTAGGAAACATATGTAGTAGATGCCCCAGACCTCCTACCTTATCCCTGACTCTGTTACCCATCTCCTCATTCAAGAAAGTTTAAGGACTTGCTATTTTACTGTTTTGACCATGTCCCCCCAAATGAAATTGTCCAATACACTTGCACTGATGTTGCCATTTTGAGATGATGGAGCTGAGGCTGAAAGGGGCCAAGTGGCAGAGCTGAGATTGTTTTCTTAATGTCACCCTTTTGTTTTGACACAGTTTCCGACTTGCGCAGAAGTGGCGAAGAATCCCTGTATACCCGTGACCCAGGGGCCCCAAATGTTAATGTTCCATCCCTTTCACTTTATTTCCCCTTCCTTTTTTTTTTTCTAAACCATTTGAGATTCAGTTGCAGACTTAATGCCCCCTTTGCCTCTAAATACTTTCGTGTTTATTTCCTAAAAACAAGGACAGTCTCTGTGCAGCTATTAATATCAGGAAACTGATATTGATGCAGGTACAGTACCATTATCTAGTCTCCAGACTGTAGTTCACCAATTGACAAATCGTCCCAATGACGTCCTTTATAGCATGTTGATAAGAAAGAAGAAAGAGTAGAGAGAGGGGGGTGGGGGTGGGGAGAAGAAAAGAAAATAGGAAAAAAGAGAAGGAAAAGAAACATTCCTGAATCACTCAGTACATTCAGTTGTCATTGCCTCCTGAGTCTCTGTTAGTCTAGAAGGTTTCCTTAGTGTTTCTTTGTATTTTATGACAGTAACAGCTTTGAAAAGCACAAGCCAGTTATCTTCTAGAATGTCCATCAGTTTGGATTGGTCGCATTAGATCTATGTTGTGTGTGCTTTTGGCAGGAACACCATAGAAGTGCATCCTAGCAGGATGCACATGAGATCAAGATTTTTCCTAGGATTGGTGACGTTGGCTTTGATCATTTGGTTAAGGTGGTGTCTATTATTTATAGCAAATTGTGAGTCGTAAGAATTTTGCGGGGGGGAGAGAGTTTGAGAGTATATGAAGATCAGAGCCAGGACATTCAACCTAGCTTTGACTCCAGAACTGACAATTATCTGCTACACTTACCATCTCCCTGTATAGCTGGCATTCATTCAGGATTTACCAGACACTGTGCTAAGCAAGCTCAATACATTATTTCTTTTAACTCGGAATAGTTTTCAGCGTGATGGGGTCCCATCTATCACACTTAGTCTTCATCAACATTATGCAATATATTCAGGATCTGGGTAAGTTAATCACCTCTCGCTAAAAAGACTTCTGAGAAAAGTGAACTCCAGGTCCATCCACTGGTCAGAGAATTCAGACTGGGAGCTCAAATGGCTCTCACAGATTCCCAAGGAGCAGATGTCCCCAGAAGGCTTATCCAAACAAAACCCCGGCCAGAGATGTGAACTAATAGGGGAAAATCCATGTGCGTGCGACGCAGAAAGTGTCTAGATGTACTGAAGGAATGGCTTTTTATGAGATTTAATATTCCCCTCACTGGAGACACATTGCTATCAAATAATAAACAGCAGAGTCTATGGTGTTGATCTTTAAAGTAAATCCTATTGCTATTAGCTTATCTACCCAACTATTAAAACTAATAAAATAATAAACTTTACGACATAGACACTTAGCTCAATTCTACCCCCCGCTTCCAACTGCAATTTTCTCCTTCTATGACTGTTGGTTTTTCCAGCAATTTCCTGCTTATCATTAAATTATCTGGAACATTTTCATATGTTTGGATGACAGTTTTCAGTTGCTCTGGGATATTTATATCTCTCCCTACCCCACACTCTCTTCTCTGACTTTCTGTCTCTGTCTCTTTCTCTTTTGCTTTAAATCGAACCTCATTGTCTGTCTTCACTTCCCCCTGTGTTTAACTTTTGCAGCCTGTCATTCTAGCAGGCAAGAAGTGTCCTTATCAGGTTCAGAATCACCTGGCTCTTGGGGTCCATTGCAAGCTTACTAAAGGAAAGGAAAAAAGGTAACTCGGGGAGGAGCAGGGGAGACTCAACATTCATTTAAGCTACATTTGATCTGTGGTCTCTGAAGGCCTGGCAATGTCATGTTACAAGTTTGGGGAAGATCAGGAAAAAAAAAACAAAGAAAGAGAGAGAGAAAGAAAGAAAGCAAAAGAAAGAAAGAAGGAAAGAAGGAAAGAAAGAAAGAAAGAAAGAAAGAAAGAAAGAAAGAAAGAAAGAAAGAAAGAAAGAAAGAAAGAAAGAAAGAAGGAAGAAGGAAGGAAGGAAGGAAGGAAAGAAAGAAAGAAAGAAATAAGGAAAGAAAGAAAGGGAGGGAGGGAGGGAAGAAGGAAGGAAGGAAGGAAGGAAGGAAGGAAGGAAGGAAGGAAGGAAGGAAGAAAAAGAAGGAAAAACAATGTATAGAAAGGTTGCTTCTTACATGGGTGGTTAACTCCACGAAGAGCGAGGGCATAAGACACATGTGTGTAGAAAAACATATCCTTGACTCTCCCTTACGATGTAGCTTTGTTAGAGGCCAGTCTCTCCTCTCTGCATAAGCCCACCAGATCCAATTTTGCTTCCATCGTTAGATCTCTTTCTGTATTGAGAACCAGAAAAAGTAGCTGGCTGTGTTTACGTGGCATGTTGCATGAAAAAAAATATATTTAAGGCCCAGAATGGCAGATGCTTATGCACTAGGATGGCACTGGAGCTCGGGTCTGACAGAATGTGGACTGAATTTTTTGGCCTCGGTCTTAAGAGTATCTCCAAGAGACAGGTAGACATGGGGAGTGAGAGTCTGTTCTCGTGGCTCAGGGATCTTATGTTCTATCTCCAGCCATCCACATGAGCCAGTGTTCTGCCAGTGGTCACAAAAGCATAGTATCGGGTAACAATCAACTGCCTGAATGGTGATTTGACTCACTGCCAAAACCCCACAGGTCTTACACCTTCCCCCTTCTTTTTAACTTAGTGGATTTGTGTATGTCTGTGTCTGGATGAGGTGAGAAATATGTTATTCAAGGAAGAAGAAAGACGTGCTTAGGAAGATTTTTAATTTAGCCTGAGTACTTTTGTACTCTAAAAAGGACTTTTCTCCACACCCTGCCCCCACCTGAGGATGAAAGAGACATCTATTCGTTCCAGAAAATATGGAAAAAGCACTGTACTGGTCAGGGGACTTGATTGTTAAGAAACACAAGCCAATGACAACTGGCTTAAGCAAAAGTTAATTTATTCAATGCAAAGTCTGGATCTCTCAGAACTGGCAGGAGGTTTTGCAAATTAGGTTTAGAAGGTGGGAATGAGGCATGGAAGCTGTCGGAGGCGGGGGAGTGGGGGCCATGGCCGCAGGGTTGCCGTAGGAAGACTCAGGTTAGCATACCTCTGCTATCTGCATCTTTTTTATTGCATCATTCCATAAGTGTTAGGGGCTGAATTGTAAAGTTGATGTGTGGAAGCTCTAACTTCCAATACCTCAGAATATGATTGGATGGGGAGATAGGGCCTTTCAAGGGGCAGTTCAGTCAAAATGAAGTCACTAGGGTGGGGCCTAGTCCAACCTGACTTGGTGTCCTTATGAGATGAGGAAATTGGGACACACAGAGAGACACCAGGAATACACACACACACACACACACACACACACACACATGCACGCACACACACACACATGCACACACACACACACACAAAGAAAAAGTCACATGAGGTCAGAGCAAGATGGCAACAAACTGCAAGCTCAGGAGAGAGAAGCCAACCCCGAGGAAGCCTTGATTTTGGGACTTCCAACTTCCAGAAGTGTGAGAAAATAAGTTTCTGTTGTTTAGGCTCCAAAGCCTGTGGTACCTCATTATGAAATCCCTAGCAAACCAGTAAGCTCAGGAAGCAAAGTTTGGGGAGAGGACATCCAACTGGCTGGACCGAAATCACATAACTTTTTCCTGGTTGTATCTCTTGATTTCTGAGATGAAAGGTAGAGACCTGAAACTACTTTGCTGCCAATGCACAACAAGGTAGAGATCATCCTTCAAAATAAAATCTGGATGTGGAGCAGAGTCTGGTGATGCCTGTGGTGGCCAGGCTCCTCGATGATCCCCAGTTAGCAATGATCTTCACTACTGGTGTTCGCACCTTTGATTGGTCCCTGCTCTATTGAGTCAGACCTAGTCTGTGTGACCTATAGATGATGTCAGAGGAAACCATGTCTGGCCTCTGAGTTAGGTCATAAAAGGTGTTTATGCATTTTCCTCCACTTCCCAGCTTACTGGCTCTGGGGGAAGTAATGGCCATGTATTGAGAATACTCAGGCGGCATATGGAGAGGCCCCCGTGGGCAGAAACTGAAGCTTCCTGCCAACAGCCAGCATCATGTTGCCGGTCATGTGAGTGACCCACTTGGGAGGCACATCCTCCAGCCTAGCCTTCAGATGAGACCACAGCCCCAGCCAGTTGAAACCACAACCTCACAGGAGACTCTGAGCCAGAACCACCCAACTGAGCTGCTCCCAGATGACTGACCCACAAAAACTGTGAGGTGAAGTAATGTTTATTATTGCTTTTGGTAGCTGAGTTTTGGAAAGAGTGCTTGGTAACTAAAACAGTGTCCCACCCACCTGGCTGTCGCAGGCACGTTTACAGTGCCTGGGAGTTATGTCCTTCCCCAGCCCCCGTATGGCCCGATGCCAACACTGGACTGGTTCATGGGTATGAAGGCCCTTCTGTCTTTCTCAGAGAGGAACTGACTCCAGAGCTCCTCACAGGCTCAGGCTGAGGCTCCGCTGCGTTGGAAAGCAGTACCTCTTGGCTGTGTTTCTTCTTCCCTACCTTGCTTCTCTCACTCCATTACTGGTTGAGAATATACCTTCAGTCAATAACTTGTGCAAGAACTCTCATGTCAGGATCTGCTTCTAGGAAAACTCGCCTCAGACAGACCGCATCCAGGAAGGAGCACTGGCTGCCAAGCAGTCACAAACATGCTATGCCTAATACAGTCCATCTCTTCACTGACCCTGCTTGAGCTTTGTCCATTCACACACTTTCAAATATGCTCTATCTAAACATCCACACCTCCCTGTACAAACAGACACAAACTTGCCTGAAGGGAAATAATCTGGATCTGTCCCTGGATGCGTTTACCAGGAGTGTGCGCTTCCTGGATCACTTTTAGTCTTCTGTTTTCTCATGACTGTATTTCAATATCCCGCGACCTATGAAATGGTAAATTTCACCACTGCCATATTCCATAGGAGGCGTGAAAGGGAGAAGAAAGAGAAGCAATGTTATTTAAAATACATAAATACATATCTGATACACACACACAAATAGAACCAGTTTCTGTAACAACTTGCAACGTTATGGATAATCTTTCTTACTCCTGCACTACCTGTTCCATATTCCCTGCTTGAGGTTGTTTGCCCGGCAAGGTGACCCAAACCCTTATTTCTTAGAGGGCTCAATCCTCGGTGTCCTTGCATACAAGGATTTGCCATAGTTTTCCAAGAGCTTGGACCACTGGATGTGTCTACGTGGGGTTGGGAGATACTGGAGATATCCCTTGACTTCCATGTGTACTCATCCAGCTCATGTTTTCTGTTTTCCCCTGATAGAGAGAGGGTCATCAGTCCCTTTGTGACCACACTATAATAGGCAGCCTCACCTCTCAATTTGGTGGAATCATAATCAAGTTCCCTCTTAGAAGTGTCACAGGTTGAGACTGAGATTCAGAGATGTGAAAATCAGTGTGGGATGTGGCACCTGAGGCAGAGGGCAATGCAGTACAGTGGAGCAATCCATGGCTTGAATCCCAGATCTGGAATTATATTTATTCAACATATTAAAAATTATTTCCTGAGTCTCTTCTTTGTGGCAGTTACCATCCTAGTTACTGCAAATAGGCTAGCACTTATAAGCCAAGTCCTGCATTTTCCTTCTTAGCCCTGTGTCCCCTGGCAAGTTACGTCACTTCTCTGGGCCTCACTTTCCTGACATGTAAAATGGGCTATTAATACCTACCAGGGGAGAAAAATCACTTTTTTTTTTGTCACTAGGGAAACGGGGACAATAATACCTGATCTTTCTGGGAGCTTCAACTCAGGCCAATGTACAGAGATCCATCCATGCAATGAAAAATTACTGAGCATCTATTATGGGCCAGTAAGGTCGGCGAGCTCTGGGAACACATCCGTAAACAAGGCAAATACAGGTCCCACCCGCTTGGATCCTACACTGTATGAAGTTAGATCTCAAGCAAAGAAAAATGATCATTGTGATGAGGGTTTCTAATAAAATTGCAGCCCACTATGGCTACTGTTCTCATTCTTCCTTTGTCCCTGCCCTGTTGGCTCTCAGGAGCTACTTAAAGACTGCCAGGCTTTGGAGAGCATAGAATACCCTCCCTGCTCATTTGCTGAGACCTTAAAAGGAAAGTAACATTGCTGGTTCCAGGACAGCAAAGCCAGGTAAGAGTTAAAAGTGAAAAGTTCCTTAAGGAACAACCACCAATGCGTCCACTGCCATGTTGGCTGAGGCTCGCTGTCACTTTGCCATGACTTTAGGTTTATGGAAAAAAAGAAACCCTACAGAGAGGAAGTCGTTTTTCCTACAGCACAGCTGAAAATCCCATTGCTCCATGGAATTTTTTTCCTCTTTACTGTGCACAGTTTTTGGATGGATTTTGCTCCTCCGTCAGCTTCCTTTAGACGTTGTACTGTAAGGCGTATTTATGGACTCTGAAACCCAATATAAATGGCCAAGCACTAGTTCTGGGGTTCTTTGGTCCTCGCGGAGTGCGCCTAGCATAGTGGCTGGTGTTAATAAACACTCGACAAATGTTTGCCAGAGGAACTGTTGCCTAGAGACTCCAGGTCAATCATAACTTTCTGGAAGTTCTGTCCCATTGACTCCCCTCACTTGCAGAAGAAAAAAGGTGTCGGTCTGTTTTTCTGCATCCGGGAGTCTGGTTTTGATCTGTCAGGGTACAAACCCATCAGGACTCTTAGGTAATTAATGTTTGAGGAGCACCTGTTCGATGTAAGTTTTGAATGTCAGATCCTCTAGATATTTAAGAAACGAGGAGGTGAAGGCATCATGTCCATTGCCCCCTCCTGTGAGAAGACGTTATGGATTTATTCGGCTTCAATTCTTAATTCATTTCCACGGGGATCATGCTGACTAGTTGCTGCAAGTCTCTTGTATCCGCTGAGATGCGTCTGTCTTCTTGTTGGCTCATGGTTTTGCCATTAGTCTGATGAATAGACTCAGTCTAACATTCTTCAACTCCAGAGTAGGAAGGGATTCTCAGAGCCACCCTGCTGACCCTGTCATGTTACAACACAGAAAGCTTCCAGTTGGACTTTCACAAGGAGACAGATCAAGCACGGAAACAGTTTCCTTTTCTCTGGCCAGCTCATTCTGGATCGAGGGAGTGCAAGCCTCGCATGCTGGTCTGAGGACTGCCCAAGAAAGTAAGTTTCTTTTTTACAGCAACGGTTGGAATTGCTCTGCTAGGAGAAAGCTGTAAGTAACTAGTCCTTTGCCAGTATGCCTTGCCCATCATAAAGTTCAAGCGCTTTTATATTAATTGACTAAATAGTTACTGAATAAATGGGAAAAAATGCCTGAAAGGAAAAGGACACACAAGGGTGGACACATAGTAGATACTCTATAAATATTGATGAACATATCAAGAAAGGAATAAGTCAATAAAATGAAGACGGGAGGGAGGGTGATTTCCAAGTTGAAATAACGTTAAGTAAATACTATTAAATGAGTTTGAATGTGCGAGATGATTGCGGGGTGTCTTCTTGTGGATAATGGCACCCTTGACTGTCTTCCCACAATTCACAGGGCTGGTTTCTCTGGACCCGCCTTTGGTACAATGCAACTCCTCCCTTCTGACCACAGTCGTCTGGACCAGGAATGGCATCTAGCCCAAGGGGACAAATCACAGTATCTTCTCCAGGAAGACAGCACTGGATCTGAGACTGAGAGGCTCTCGGTCCGAGTTACACGGATTGTAACAGGCTCCTGTGGGGTCGTTTTCCCCTCACCTGGGGGGTAAGGAAGGAGGAAGAGGTGGTTCTGCCAAGAAGCAGAAGAAAAAGAGGTGAGGGAGACACAGAGCAATCTGAAGGAGAACTCCCTGGATTTCTGAGACTCTTCTAGTCCCTCCAGAGAACGCTGAACCTGTATCAAGTCCCCAACACCGTCCCTCAAGTAGCACAAACTCATTTATGTGCCTACGCCCCAGACAGTCTTCACTGCGCATGCGCAGAGAGGAGACCCTCCGGGCCTCGTGGTCTTCCTTCAGGGAGCATGGCTGGACCCATCAGCAGCTCTCTTGTTTCCTGGTTCCGGTCCCACCTCCTCATCCCTTGAGATTTTTTAAAATTTTATTTTAAAGATTGTATTTATTTATTTGACAGAGAGAGACACAGTGAGAGAGGGAACCCAAGCAGGGGGAGTGGGAGAGGGAGAAGCAGGCTTCCCACCAAGCAGGGAGCCCAGTGGGGGGCTGGATCCCAGGATGCTGAGATCATGACCTGAGCCGAAGGCAGACACTTAAGGACTGAGCCACCCAGGCGCCCCCATCCCTTGGGATTTAAAGAGGAGGGGGGCGGGGGCATAGAAGCGGAAGAAGGAAGGAAGAAAAAAAAACAAAGCACCTCTGCCCTCATCCCTCTAAGCTGGTTGGTGGGGAGCTGTTATTTGACTTGGTTTCTATTCAGGGCTGAGGTTTGTCTTCTGTGCTTTTAACATGGTTTTCAGTTGCTTTATGTTGGCTTCGGGTTGCTCAAGAAGACTGAAGGGTGTCCAGGGTAAGGCTGTGGTGTGTGTATTGGCTGGTTCAGCTGCTGGGCAGTGGAAGGGCCTGACCTCAGCCTTGAGTGAGGGCATCAGGAGTTTGCTTTCTGGGGGTGCCTTGTCCCAGCGATCAGGACAGAAGGCACCCATGGTTGAGTTTCAGGAAAAGCTGATTGGAGTCGCCCTGCCGTGCTTTGTTTCGTGGGACTGCCACTAGGGATCATGGGAAACAAGTGGTTCTTCTCTTCCCTCTCCTCTCCGGCCAGGGAGGCTGGTGGTTTTGGCTGCCTCGGTGGAAAAACAAATACCCTTCCACAAATAAGTTCTTCTCATAGCCTTGAATTAGTGTTGGCAAAAACACCTCTGAGTGGGGATTCCACAAAGGCACAAGCCAACCACACCTTTGAAGAGGGAGGACCTCAAAAGAGGTGGGGTGGCCGGCTCGGGTGGAGCAGTTCTGGGGCGACTGGGGGCTTGTAAGGGTCCCTCAGTGGAGATGTCAAAACTGAGAGCTCGGGAGGCATGGAGGGACAAGGTGCCCCAGCACCTTTCTCTGGATCAGGCCAAATACTTTCATTTCGACCGGTTTCCTAGGTGTTGGCAGAGGCAACTGTGGGTCCTAGCGGCCAGTGAATCCACGGCTGTCTGGGAAAAGCACAATTACAACAGAAAAGGAGGAGAAAGGAACTCGCTTTGCAAATGAACTTGCAGACCCTGGAGACTGCACATAAGGGAAAGTTTAAAATAATGGCACTTTGATGGAATCTCTCTCTTCAGCCTGAAATACATCTCTCTCTCTCTCTCTCTCTTTTTTTTTTTTGTAAGCGTCACTAAAAAGGAGTCCTTTCTCAGCATCCCTGTCCCTTCCACCCTCTGCCACCCTGGCCCCCTTGGCTGGCCATTTCCTCCCCTTGCCCTCACGAATCCGCTGGGCCTGCCAGTCTGTAAGTTAGGGCATGACATCTTTGCACCATGCATAAACACCCCTCACCATTAAGAGCTCCATCTAATGAGAAACAGAGCCACGGAGGGGAAGCTTCAAAGTGGTTAACGGAAGGAAGTGCCTGGAACGAAATCCGACTTGATGTCCCAATTAATACATCCCCTAATTCTATTTCCTGCCCTTGCGGGCTTGCGGCTGCCTCCCCTGTAATTTCTGTGGGAGACGGAGGCTTGGCTGATGGGGAGGAAGGAACCTGGAAATGGGGCGGCTTCGCGGATGACTTGATACGCAGGCAATGGGCATATTAGGACAAATTAGGGAATTAAGGAGGAGGAAAAAAAAGAGACAACGACAGTCAGAGGAAATGTCATCCCAAGTAATAGTATTAATGGAGACGGGGGCTCTGCTGGAGAGAGTGGCTGGAGAAATTGAGAGCTGAGAGTACCTGCAGAGTGGTCTTTTATTTCAGCCCGGGAGAGAGGAGCTATTGTTGCCAGACCCTTTCCTCACTGCCCAGGGCGGGACCTTGGGGTAGAAGTAGCCATGGGTCGGCTCAGGAGGATGAAGGGCAGGTGTCTAGATCTTAGCCAAAAGCCCTGTGAATTTAGATGAAGTCTTTGGGCGTAAATAAAGTGACCTGTGAAGATAACAGCCCAGGAACAGCCCAGTTAGAATAAGTGGTGGGCTCTGGGAAATGATCAGACTTAACACGGAGTTCGTGGTCTGTCGTCATGAGCTTCCTCTGTGGCCTTGTCACCCTTCACTCTCCTTCTAGACCTCCACTCCACCCCACTGTTTCCTCAGCCTCCAAGCTTGTTTCTCTTATGTAGCTTTGCACACACAATGTCTTCCTCCAGCTTTGCCCTCTCCTTCTTTGCTCCTGTGTATCCATGAAGTCCAAGTTTACATGGCTTCCCCTTGCTGAAACATTTCTGGCATGTAAGCTCCCTCTCTGTGTTCCTGTGGGACTCTCTTTGGATCTCTGAGACATTGTGTGCTCCTCGGCATTGTAATAATTTGCTTTTGTGTCTGGCTTTCCTCAGAGAATGTCTCCCCAAAGAGACAGAGGATAAGACCAATGGTATAGGTTTTTCGACATCCACAGTGTCTGACATAATATAGGACCTCAGTAAATGGAAAGGGAGCAAGAGGGAGAAGAAAGAGGGAGTAGATAGAACAGGAAGCATCTAGAGCTGTGTTACTCATGATATATGGATATTATCATTGTGTAACACAGACATGAAATCAAGCTGAGTTCACTTTAGGACTCATTCTGTTCGACCACGTTGGCCAGGCTACCCAACATAGCTGGTAATCAAGAGCTTATGCTGGAGCCCTGGGTTCACATCCTTTCGTAATCACTCAGTCGTAGGGGAGGACACTTCCCCCCTCTGAGCCTCTGTTCCATCATCAGTCACATGGGAAAAAGGTGGTCGTGAGGATCAAACAAGATAAAGTACTGAAGGCGCTTTTCTCAGTGCCTCGTGTGTAGTAAGTGATGAATAAAATCTAATATCCATAAGAGTCGAGCCTGGGAACTCTTGTCATCCTTTCAGACCAACTGTGGTTCTCTCTCCTTCCTCTTCCTGACCTCTTCTGCACAAGGCCCGCCCCATAGGCTGAACTGTTCACTCTCCTCGCCGCCAGGATAGACAAGCCAGGGAGTGGTCCTAGCATCCGTGCCAACAGCCACTGGCATCTTGGTTACTGGGGAACAATATCATTGCTGCAGCTTGTTTCCTTAAAGGATCTGATGCCTGCCACAAACATACCCAAACAAAACCTCCTGGTTGCATCATTTGCCTGGGAGGAGAAGCGACAGTAACAATGTGTAGGTCTGAGATCCTATGCCTCTGTTCTTCCACCGTGATTTGTCAGCCAGTGGGGGACATGCGAAAAGCTGCTAAGACCACACGGGGGGGGGTGGTGCTTTCCCATCAAGATAAACCTCTACCCAGTCCATGTTCCTTTCATTATGTACCTAGGATCTGGCGTTCCTGCCTGGAGCAAAAGTCACCACTCCCTAGGCAGACAGTGCTTTATTGATGTAAATATTGGTGCAATGGCCAAATAAAGCTGGGTTGTAATTTCTCCTTAGGAAATCACCAAAAACAAGGAGAATGACCCTGAGGTCCATGGAGGGTGGCGTTAGGGCTTGCCCAGGCTTCATCCAAGTCTTTCTCTAAAGAGCTGAACTGGGTGCTGGTGGCGTCGAGAGCTTGCTTAAGACAAGACCCTTCCATCTGAATTGTCTGTGGATGTGACCTGAGTCCCATTAAGTTTCACTCTTGACAAACTGGGAGCAGGGACCAGAGTCCTCCTTTTCTTGATATTTCAGGATGTCTGCCATCTTCTTTTTATCCTCCTCTTCTTCGAACGTTTTCTTTTTTAAGACTTTATTTATTTGAGAGAGAGAGAGAGCATGAGTGGGGAGGGGCAGAGGGAGAGGGAGAAAGAATCTAAAGCAGACTCTGCACTCGGGGCTCAATCCGAAGACCTTGAGATCATGACCTGAGCCGAAACCAAGAGTCAGACGCTTAACCAACTGAGCCACCCAGGCGTCCCGTTCTTTGAACATTTTCAAAGCCATTTGACATCCATTACTTATTTTAGGTCTTTCCTTGGGGTTTGCGAAGGGGATATCACCATCTCCATTCCATTGATGAGAAAATGGAGGCACAGAAAGATTAAGGCCAAGTGTCAACAATGTATGATGTGCTACTTAGGTCCATTTCGGAAGTGAAAGTCTTGTCCCCCTCGCGACACCCCCCCCCCCCTGCACTGTTTCTAGGAGTGTTGCCAGTTGAATGTCTTTAGCTCCCAGCTATCTGGGTCTTGCACTCAGCTGAAGATGTCCACCTTGCTTATGATTATGTCCCCTTCCAGGGACAGCCAGCATCCCAAGACTGGCAGTGCAGGGGAATGAAGGTCTAGCCCTTTGGCCGCAGTAGAAGCATCATCCCATCTTCAGAACTCCCATGGGGTTGGCCGAGGTCTTTGTTGAAACTGTGTCACAGCTCAACTTTTTCCTTCACACAACCCTGATTCCTTTCCTTCTCTTCCATCCCCAGTAAGTGTCCTACTCATTAATCTTGAATCTAGCCTCCACTTCCCAGGGAACCTGCCACACCAAGGTCACAAAGGGTGGAAGGGGCAAAGGTGAGGCTGGAATCCAAGTGCCAAGACTCTTGCTGACTCAGGACTTACTTGGCCAGTTTCTGAGTACTTACCAGGTGGCAGATACTGAGCCAGGAGCTGGGGATGATGTGATGAACAAGGTTCATAGGGTCCTCACCCTCATGGGACCATGTTTGGAAGGACAATGGACATTGAATTTATAGTTATTTATGGGGTGATGAGTTTAAGGAGAGGTAAACCAGATGCTAGGGAAGTAAATAACAAGGGCATCATCCCAATCTAGGGGATCATGCAGGGCTTCCTGGAGAGAGTCATGGCTGAATTAGGATTTTAAGGACAAGTTATCCAGGCAATGAACAACTCATTCGAAGAGCCAGCTATTGAAGCAGGCATGATGTTATGGTGGAACTCACAGGACTGTTAGAATGAATGGAGCCTGGGGGTGGGGTGGGGCAGTGGCGTGGACTGCTTGGATATATGGGAAAGCTCTAGACCCCCATGGTATGTATGTAGCCCCCAAAGATGTCCACCATGGAGGACTTCATCTCTGAACACACCAGCTGCTCCAGCCAAACTTTGAATCTGGGCTGGGCTCATGGCTTGCCTTGGCCAACAAGAAGGCAGCAGAAGTGATGCTCTGCCAGCTCTGGGCTTAGGCTTTAAGAGGCCTGGCAGTTTCAACATTCCCTCTGAAAGCACACCATCGGGCTGTAAAGAAACTCACGCTACTACTGGATGATGAGATACCATGTGGACAATGAGAAGCTGCGTGGAGAAGCCTCAAGGAACCAGATGTAGGAGAGTCTTCCTGGACCTTCCAGAACAGCCTGACCACCCGCCGAAAGTAGTGAGAGCCCCCAGCCAATACCTCGTGGAGCTGGAGAATGGTCCAGTTGTGCCTCACTTGGATTCTTGACCCATAGCATTAGGAGATACAACAAATCATTGTTGTTTTTAGTCTTGAACTTTTGAATTAGTCTGTTACACAGCAAGAGTGAACTGAAACATTCTTCCCTTGGGAAAAGATCCCAGATACACATCCGTCCCAACAGCTCACATTGAGCATCAGTAAGGTGCTAGGCTTTTCGAGCTTGTTTCATTTAAACCTCACTAAAAATCCAATGAAGTAATCAGCATGTACGTCCATTGCACAGATGAGAATAAAGGAGACTTGGGGTGAATGGGACTTGCCCACCTTGCACAGCTTAGAAAAATGGTGGAACATGGATTTGAACCCAGGCAGCGTGGCCTGCTCTCCGTCACTATATGGATCACCCTTGCATGGGCACAGGATCAATAAGAGCCTTGATCTGTAGATTCATCTGTTGATGGCAGACAACACTAAGCTAAAACATACTGTCCAGATAGTAATCCCTGCATTTCAGACACTCCATGATCACCCAATGCCTCTCTGGAGACCTGGCTCTTCAGTCAGTACAACTAGTCACACAGGAGTCAGAATAAGGACAGGTGGACCCCACATTGCACCTAGGAGACCTGGCTTTTAGCCTCAGTTCTTGCCCAGTGACCTTGGGTCATGACTTCCCTCCCCTGTATGCCTGTCTCTCCATCTGTAAAAGGAAAACGGAATTTCCAGACATGTCCAGATTTGTCATATTGGCAAATGACCAAATCATTATACACTTGTTTTGTAAATCAGCTCACATTTGTAACTTAAAAACGCCTTGTCCAGGCTATAAAATTTGTTAAATGGAAGATTTAATGGGCTGGTTATAGATCTTTTTGAATACACCTGGAAACAAATACATAATTAAAAAAACTAGCCTCTGTTGCCACCTCATAATCATGCCCTGTGCTGCTGGGATGTGGGGGCCACTTTGGAAGCCTGGGGTTGGTGATCCAGGTGGTCATTTGTTCTTGGCAAGGGCTAAGGCCTGGGCAAGCAAGTGGGTTTCAGGCTTGGTCCCCCTAGACTGGCCAACTGTCACCTCATAAACAAAGGCACTCTCCTGGCCCCACCTTCTCTTGTGCGTGGGGTGGGCCGTGGGACCCTCTCATGCCATCGCGACACCTCATAATGGGACAGGAGACTTAACATCAGAGTGAAAGTCTGGGCTTGGGAGAAAGACCTTGGGCAGGGAGGGGAAATAAGCTGACAAGAAAGAGTTCAGCCCCTTCAACTGATCTGTAGGAAATTTGTCTTAATCTTTCCTTCTAGAGGATTTCTAGATTTCCTTCTTTAAGTCCCTGGTCTGAGGCTTGGCTGCCCAGAGATGGAGAAGGTCCAGCTTGAGATTGGTCGGCTGTTAATGGGGTAGCCATAGTTGGAGAATAAGGCTGCTGGGAGGGTTGTGTTTCATATCCTCCATCTCTGGCTGGAGTCCTGGCATGTTACATTATGTCCCAGAGCCAGCTGGATAGAGGAGAAAGAGCCCTAGATTGAGCGAGAATAATAATGCCTAATAATTAATAATCCCCACCCCCACCACCACCACTGCTACCATCATCACAGGCAACATTCGTGAGTGCCTCTACTCTTGCCTTAACTCATCTGACTGATCCCCACCACAACCCCATAGGAGACAGATCTACTCTTCTCCCCTTTTTTATAGACGAGGAACTGAGGTTTAAAGAGAGTGGGTCACTTGTTCAAGATTTTGCCTTTCATAAGGGACAGGGATGAGATGTGGTTGCAAGACACAACATCCCTTCCTCTGTCTGGATGTTGGTGATCCATTCTGTGAAATGAGGGCGTTGGACCAGATTGAAGTTAAAGGTTATGGGATTCTGTTTTTCAGCCTTCGGACTCATTCTTCTGCTGAGACCAGCCAGAAAGCCTGAAACCTAAGTGAGAAGTAAGTGGGATCGTTGTGTTGATGCAGAGTGGAGGGGAGGGAGTTAAAGTCATGCTAAGGGAGCCAACCCTTGCTTTGCTGAGACACCTTCGGGCAACCTCCTGGATCCTGTGGACCTTGTCTACAAACCAGAGGGATGAGAGCTTCTCCCAGGTGGCTTTCTGGCCTTGTTGGACAAGATGGGCCATAGAAAGAGCAAAGACCAGTGGCAAGTGGGGAGCAAGGACGGTCTTTCAGGCCAAGGGAGACCCTCGTGCAAGGCCATTGAGGGCCATATCCTGTATGATGTGACTGAGAATGGGAGCAGGAGAGGCTATCTCTTTTATGAGCCTTCCCCAACTCACCCCTGCCTGCAAAGTTTTATCTACTCCACCTTGGGCACAGTGAGGAGTATGGGGGTGAAACGTCACAGTTGGGCAATTCCTTGGCTCTTGGTTGAACACGTTGAAAGAACCCACAAACAATTACCTTTTCCAAGAGGTTTGGTTCTTACTCTATTAATAAAAGCAAGAAACAGGAACAGTGAAACAGTGTGGACAGTGGAAGCCCATGGCTGTGTGCCAGAGGGAGCCAGCTTGTCCAAAACTCCCTTTTGTCTAATATCCATGTTACCACATCAACTTTCTTTTTGTTAGTGTTTGCTTAGAATATCTTTTTTTAGTGTTTAGTATTCTACTTCTCTGTTCATGTATGTGTGCCTCAGAAAAAGCACACAGCTGTTTTTTTTTTAATAACCCATTCCCAAGGTCCCTGTCTTTTAACTGAACAGTTTAATCCCATTACGATTAATGTGATTACAGATTAGTTCAGATTTATCTCTATTATCTGATTCTAAGCTGTCTACTTATTTTAATGTATTTTTTTCTTTTTGCCTCTGTTTCTTTTCTTTCTTTTTCTCTTTTGTATTAGAGTGGGGATTTTCTTTACC